>NC_137783.1:111581555-111853627 GCF_963455305.1 Plecotus auritus | reverse complement strand
CCACCCTTTTTTCAAACCTAAACTGCTGACTAAATCTATATTATAAAAGGCCTATGGCCCATAACGCGGTAACGACCGGATGGGGAACCAGGTGGGTGGCAGCGGTGGCCGGAGCGAAGCAGCCCAGGTCCTGGGTGTCTGGCAGCCGGCAGGCGGGCGGGTAGTGGGTGTGTGGGCGGGGCTGCTTGATTTCGTGTACTGGGCTTCTAGTAAATAAACAAAATAAATGAAGTGACATGATATATCATTTCGCCTATAACAGATTGGAGCTACCAAACCATCTGCTTCAGCCATGCCACCTGAAGTAATCCTGATAGAATCTGGCATGCTGATGAGCAGTGGCTGCTGCAGCCTAAGAACTTGTGACTGGGAGTCTTCTGGAGATGGGACTTCAATGGCTCCACAACTACAATGTCCTACAGCAACACATTCCAAACCTTTTTTGGCCCTCAACTCATTTGTGATTTGGGAGGACTATCAGGATAAAGGCTAATTTTCTCTACTATTTAATTACCTTGACCTAGAAGCAAGCACATACACAGTGAGTATAACCGAAGTGACACTTTTCAAAACAAATATTTCCAATATTATTAAATCAAATGAAAACTGTAATCAAAACAGTCTCTTTAGGAAGTTATTTACTTATTTTAACAATATTACCATTGCTAGAAATATTTAGGAAACACTCCTTTGGCAACTGCCTTTAAAACCGACTCCATGTGAGACAGACACAAAAAGTGTCATACCCCATTCACCAAAAGAGTTATTGCCTTGCTTGACTCTCACAGTATCTTCTGGCTGTTTCTAAAAATTAAATCCAACAAGCAAGAGTGAAGATTTGTTACTTTTGAGGATATTCAAAAAAAAATGGCTTAGAAGCCAAAAATGTTCTCAGCACTGACAGCATCACCAGAATAAATGTAAAGGTTGAGGGGGGTAAAGGCATGGGGTGGGGTGGGGAATCAGGTGGAGGGGAGCTATGGGGGGAAAAAAAGAGGGACACCTGTAATAATCTGAATAAAGATTTATTTTTTAAAAAATGTAAAGGTTGAAAACACAATTACTTTTTTTTTTTTAAATACATTTTATTGATTTTTTACAGACAGGAAGGTAGAGGGATAGAGAGTTAGAAACATCAGCTGCCTCCTGCACACCCCCCACTGGGGATGTGCCCGCAACCAAGGTACATGCCCTTGACCGGAATCGAACCCGGGACCCTTGAGTCTGCAGGCCGATGCTCTATCCACTGAGCCAAACCAGTTAGGGCGAAAACACAATTACTTTGAGGGGGCCACACTTACAAATACTGTAACTGTTCCACAATTACAATGAAAGGGACAAGATATGTGCAATATATCCCATGTGTTAAAAGTAAATTATTTTATTACTTTACAATCACACATTATATAATCATAAAATTTGGCTGGAAGAAATCTTCTAGATCAGTGGTCGGCAAACTGCGGCTCGCGAGCCACATGCGGCTCTTTGGCCCCTTGAGTGTGGCTCTTCCACAAAATACCACATGCGGGCGCGCACGTACACTGCAATTGAAACTTCATGGCCCATGCGCAGAAGTCGGTTTTCGGCTCTCAAAAGAAATTTCAATCGTTGTACTGTTGATATTTGGCTCTGTTGACTAATGAGTTTGCTGACCACTGTTCTAGATCATATAATCCAAACTGTTCATTTTTACATATGAGAAAACTCTAGTTTTCCACCAAGGTTAGGCAATTTGTTTCTGGTCACACAGCTGATTAGTAACAGTCAGAACTAGAAATCCAGTCACCCTGACTCTCACCATAACCTACAACATATCCCAATCCATACACCTCCCCCCTTCTCTGTTCCTCACTGCTTTCTTTCAAAGGGAAAGGAGATCACTGGGGGCACTAAAACACACCAAGAATGGTTCTGAAACCCAGCAGCTGAGAAACAATGGTTTATCCAGGATCTCTATGCAGTCGCCCTTAGGGGTATGAACCATTGTTTAGTTCACAAGAGTTCTGGGGACTCTATCTCAGACTAGGGATCAGTGAAACCTTTGGACACTCCCCCCACAGCTAGGAGAATATGTTTATTAAACCTCTTGCCTACCTCTCTGCAGTAACCCATTTGCCTCAAGTAACTGAAAGGTTACTATGAAGAATCCAGAACAGAGCAGGGGGAGTATGTAGTAGAGCTCCCGTTCTAGAAAAAGCTGACCTATGAAAAAGCAGAGGGCAGGAACCATCTTGACTTACCTCCTAGTGGAGCTTCCTCAGGCTCGGAAGAAAGTGATCCCTGGCAGTCTGGCTTAGAATTAGCCTTTACCCAGGGAAGGGGCAAAGGGACAGGAAGGCTTGTTCATTCCCCATTCCACCCACTGTTGGTCAGCTCAGTCTCACATCATCCCAGGCAGCCCCAGCGTTCTGCAGTTCAGACAGCAACCGGAAGGGAAGCCACACAGCACAGGTCAATGGGGTGAGTCAGTGGCAAAGCAGGAAGAGTCACTGGGGCAGAAATTCTGGCCTCCTCTGGCAAGATTGACAAACCACACCCACCCCTGGTCAACACTTGGAAGGCCCTGCCCTATTAGAATTCTGGTCTATGAAGCAGGAAAGGTCCTTCTTCAGGAGACTCCATACCATCCTCATTTCTAGGGTGTTTCTCCTAACAAAAACCTGCCATGGTTTTCTTCTGCCTAAAGCATCACATCTAAATTCTTTGGCTTAATTTTCCAAGTCCTCCATTACATGGCCTCAAGTCATTTATTCAATCTTATTTCCCACTATTTCAATGTACACTCTGAACTAATCAAGCCAGTCTTCCCACTTCTCTTGGCATGAGCCAAGCCCTTTCTCATTTCCATGCCTTCAGTTAGCCAGCAGTGTTAAATTCAAACACCTTCAGGACTTAGGCAGGTAACAGAAATAAATGCTCCAATGAAGCATATGGCAGAACAACAGTGCTTCCCATCCCCACCTAAAGGAATTTAAATATTTTAATTCAAATACTTATGTAATATTTCACTGTGAGCATTGCAATCACATTTTAAGTAGTTATGAATACTCTTTCTAGCTTTCAAGTGAGGAAACTTCCCCAAGGTTAGACAGCTGGCAAAATGCTGGGAATTCTCTAGGCCTGTCTGAAGCAAGAGCTCTAAACTATTAGGCTTCCAAATAATACAAACACTATGGCAAATACAGAGCTTTAAACTCTGAAGAAGAAATTCAGTTTTCATGATATACAACCCTAAAAGTGGGATGGGAAGCCCAAAGACTGGCTTATCTAACCATATTGCAACAACCTCAAATTCTGTCCACCTGCCTGCCAAAGTCATCCCTACTTACTCCAGGTCCTATTGAGTTCCCTCTTCTCTCAATTCCCAAGGGCTTACAGATTAGGCAACACAATCGAATGCTAAATTATACACTATCATGCAAAACTGAATACTGATTCCATGTGTTTCCTAGCTTCACTAGGCAAACTACTGTATTAATCTAATTAGCTCTACCAAAAATGTTTAGCCTGAATCTAATCAAGAGGAAACAATCATACAAACCCAAATTAAGAGACATTCTGCAAAAAACCTGAACTCTTCAAGAATGTCAATGCTATGATAGACAAAAAGGTATTTAAGAGTAAGAGATTAAAGAACTGTTCAAGGTTAAAGGAGACTAGGGGCATGACAAAATGTTGACAACTGAGCCCTAACCAGTTTGGCTCAGTGGATAAAGCGTCGGCCTGAGGACTGAAGGGTCCCAGGTTTGATTCCGGTCAGGGGCATGTTCCGTGGTTGCGGGCACATCCCCAGTAGGGAGTGTGCAGGAGGCAGCTGATCGATGTTTCTCTCTCATTGATGTTTCTAACTCTCGATCCCTCTCCCTTCCTCTCGGTAAAAAATCAATAAAATATATATATTTTTTAAAAAAATAAATAAATCTTGACAACTGATCCTTCAATCAAAGCTGAATTGGGACCTAGCTGGTTTGGCCCAGTGGATAGTTGGCCTGTGGGCAACTAGATCCTGGGTTCGATTCCAGTCAAGGGCATATGCCCAGGTTGCAGGCTCGATCCCCAGTAGGGGGCGTGCAGAAGGCAGCCGATCAATGATTCTCTCTCATCATTGATGTTTCTATCTCTCTCTCCCTCTCCCAAATCAATAAAAATATATTTTTAAAAAATACTTTTTAAAAAAGCTGAATTAGAAAAAAAAATAATCTATGAGAGACATCATTGGGAAAACTTGAGAAATCTAAACAATTATTGTATACTGGATGTACTGAATCAATATTAAATTTCCTTGGGTGCTAATTGCATTGTGGTTATATAGAAGATACTTTGGTTTTTAGGAGTTACTGAAATGTTTAGGACTAAGTAACATGATATTCACATCTAACAGTCAAAAGGTTCATAAAATGAAGGATAGAGAGCAAATTTGGCGAAATGTTAACAACTGGTGAATCTAGGTGAAGAGTATGTATGTTACATTATTTTTGTAAACTATCAGTATGTTTAAACATATATGAGTATATAAATATTTGTATGTTATTCCTATAAAGTCTCTGTAGTTTTGAACAGCTGGTGAGGAGAGAATTCCTGTACTACATATTCAGCTCTGTGAGAGATATAATAGGCACTCATTACATAGTTGCTCACTGTCCAAGGAAACTGGGCTTTGGAAGTCAGCAAATGGACAAAGTCCACTTTGCAACAGTTGATCAGGGGTGCAATGGCAAACTCTTAGGAAACAAGAGGTTCCCCCAAACTTATATTGTCACACCACGGGAAAGATAGAAAAGAAGGCAATCAAAGCTATTATTACCTCACCTCATCACTGAGGTCACTTGACAAATGAACACTTACAGGTCAGAAAGCAATTGCTACCCACACACAAGACCAAGAGCTGGGATCACAAAAACCTGAGAGCCTGTAAAACAAGTGTCTCTGGCCAGTCACAGGAAAGTACCCAAGCGGTCAAATAAATATGCCTGAAACATATGCAGTCTTGACTCCTCACCAGATAAACCAGTCATCAGCTATAAGAGGCAGAAGAAATCTACAAGGCTAAACCAATGGCATTTCCTGCACTGGCTTCAAAGACATTGGCCCTGAAATAGGACAGAAAGGGCAGCTGCCACAGCTACCAACAGAGGTCTCAACCCAGGAGCATGCCATGCAATATGCCCTCTCTCCCTTCTACAATCAGATCATTTTACTTCAACTAAGTGGTCCCTTATTAGGATGAATGACTACCCAATGGCTAACCCTTAACCTTGACTCTCTCCTTCCCTCACTGACAGCCTAGATACTGCCCTTGCCAGGTAAGTCCTCCCCTAATTTAGCAGAAGGAATAGTCAAAACTATTTCCTTCAAACCTTCATTAACTAGACTAAGAGCTATAGTAGGATAACATCGAGCTTGCTTCTAAAACCTACCATGTTCAGCATTTTTTACCAAAGACAGAATGAAAACATGTAAGGCCTGATTGCTGAGCTTTGAAATTCTAAACTGTGAAGGACAAAAAATAAAATGATTTTAGATTTGATCTGGCAAAAAGATCTTAACAGGTTTGGTAGTACCAAAATAACAAGATACAACTTAACAGGATTAAATACAAATCCCTGCATTTCGAAAAGAAGAAATCAACCAAACTAACACAGGATGGTGGGTACCTGGTACAGCAGGTCATATGAAACCAAAAGGTTGTCTTGGGGGGGGGGAAAGGCTGCCTATAATGGGAGGTAGAGGAGAGGCTGTTACTATATATACTCTCAATGAACCATGAATCTGACAGAGCTTCCCAAGACATCAATGCTTGTTTTGCTACTCAAGGCTCAAATCGAGTGAGCAACTGTGTGTGACCACCTTTGAAAGGCAAAGTCAGAGTACATGCAGAGGAAGAATGACAATCTTGGTAAAGGGTCTGAAAGTCATACTGTGGCAAATGTGAGGGAAGAACTACACATGTCACACCAGGGAGAACATGAAAATCTTTTTTCAAATACATGCATGCTTATCACACAAATGAAAAGAAAAACTTTTTGTCCTCCTCCAAGAAGGCAAAACTAAAACTAGTGAGTGGAAGCTATAGGAAGACAGATTTTGGTTTGACATAGGTAAGAATTTTCAGGATAATAAAGACCTTAAGAATGTGGGTTATGTAACTCGGAATTCTTGGACTAATACACCAACTCCACCACTTTACAAACTGTATATGGCTTTGGGTAGATTGCTACATTTCCTTGCCTATTAAAGGGAATAGTAATAATAGTACTTACCTCATAGAGCTTTGGGAAGCAGTTCATGTAAAATGCTTAGAACAGTGCCTGACTCACAATATATGATGGGGGGGGGGGGGGAAGTTAGCTACTGCTATTACTGACTGTTGTATAAAGAACCAGATAACCCAAAAATCTTCCTACTAAATATGGCTGCAAATATAATAATTCTTAGAAAATATAATAAACATCCTTTTAGACTGTGCCATTGAGTTCTTCTCTCTCAGGTTGACACCCTATTATGCTCTGCTCTGTGATACTAGGGTTTGGACTCCACCAATTCCACTTCACCTTTGCCAGCTGGGGCTCCTGGTTAGGTTCTGTAAATAGGGGGGGCTAAAGGGAAAATGGAAGGCAGGAGGAAGCTACAAAGGACTTCCTCCTGTGGCTTGCTGTTTCTAAACTCCCAGAACCAGCTTCATTGTGCCCCTTCAGAGGCACCAATACCAGCTGGACAGGGCTCAACCAAACCTGACTCCTCCAGGCCCCTCCTGTGAGCTCCCTGAGATGCCAGCAGCACCAAGCAACACCCTCTACTCAGAGAATCAGGGTGCAGTTAACACCAGATCCCTCCAGACTTCTAGGTTCTGGTAACCCCAACCTTTTTCCTCCCTTTGTTTTTCAGTCCTAATAGGTAACGGCTTAATGCAGTTATATCAAAGTTAGTTTAAGATTCCTTTTGGCTTTTGCAACCTTCTATAAGAGTTTAATCTAATTCCCTTGACTGAGTTCATTCTATTAAAATAGCTACGTGTGTGCCCTGCCAGTATGGCACAGTGGGTGAGCGTCGACCCAGGAACCAAGAGATCACAGTTAGATTCCCAGTTAGAGCACATGCCTGGGTTGCAGGTTTGATCCCTGGTAGGGGGTATGCAGGAAGCAGGCAATCAATGATGTTTCTCTCTCATCAATGTTTCTATCTCTCTATCCCTCTCCCTTCCTCTCTCTCTAAAAATCCTATATAATAAAAGGCTGATATGCAAATTGTCCGACCAGGAGTTTGACCACTCGCTATGATGTGCGCTGACCACCAGGGGGCGGAGCAGAATGAAGGCAGATGGGGTAAGGAAGGCCCCAATTGGCCCTGATTGCCATCCAGGCCTAGCGAACCTACCCATACATGAATTTTGTGTACCGGGCCTCTAGTCAATAATACTTTTTAAAATCTCATAAAATAGCTACATGTCGCCGAAACCGGTTTGGCTCAGTGGATAGAGCGTCGGCCTGCGGACTGAAGGGTCCCCGGTTCAATTCCGGTCAAGAGCACGTACCTTGGCTGCAAGCACATCCCCAGTGGGAGGTGTGCAGGAGGCAGCTGATCGATGTTACTCTCTCATCGATGTTTCTAGCTCTCTATCCCTCTCCCTTCCTCTCTGTAAAATATCAATAAAATATATTTTTTTAAAAAATAGCTACAAGTGGTTTCTGTTTTCTTATTGGATCCTAACTGATATATAAATTGAGTCACAAGAAAGTAAGGGAAATTCCAGGAACCAGAAACAAAGAAGCTGGAAACTGTATTAGTGAGCTGACGGCATAACTTTCACAGTAGTATAAGGTATTTATGAACTGCTCATAGTCCAGGAGACAGCTCTTGAGTCCTCAAAAAGCAACTGAGATCCCTGAATAAAGGTTGATACCTACAGTAAAAAGAAAGACTAGAGAGAAACCAAGATGGCGGCATAGGTAAACACCTAAACTGCTGCCTTGCACAACAATATCGAAACTACAACTAAAAGACAAAACGGACACCATCCAGAACCACAGGAAAGCTGGCTGAGTGGAAATTCTACAACTAGAAGGAAGGAGGAAAGCACATTGAGACTCAGAAGAGTTACAAAAGGCTGAGGTACAGATACGCGCGCGCACAGAGAGGACGGGTGGCTGAGTGCACCGGTGGCTGAGTGCACCGGCGGCTGAGTGCGTGGCTGGCTTTCCCAAGCAGGAGGGAGACAGAAGTTCCCGACTGCGCTAAACTCCAGTCCCGGGCGAGACTCTGGGGACCCAGACTCATTCGGGGGGAATCTGAACTGTCAGGAAAAGAGAAAGCACACTGTGACTCAGGGGAGCTGCGGAAGGCAGCGGTCTGGAGGCGCGCGCGCACAGCGAGGACTAACTGCTGAGTGCACGGGCGGCTGAGTGCACGGCTGGCTTTCTAAAGCGGGAGGGAGATGGAAGCTCATGACTGTGCTGAACTCCAGTTCCGGGCAAGTTTCTGGGAACCCAGACTCATTCGGGGAGAAAATGGATTGTCTGGCAGCAGGCGAAACTCGAGGGCGGCTTTCTCTCAGAGGTGCTTGCAACGATTACCGAGGGACACTGAGACCCAGGGGCCTCATAGGGCAGGGATGACAAGAAGCCAAGGCTGTCTGGTCCGCCCTGAGATTCCGCCCCATCCAAGCTGAGCACAGAGGCTTTTGCAATTTTACAAGTCTTGTCTCATAAGGGTGTCTCCAGCACAGAAGTTCTCCCAGCATAGACACAGCTGATCCTCACAGCCAATTGGCCTGGAGGTCAATTCCTCCCAGTGATACCAATCAAGACTTAACTACAACAAGGCTGTGCACACAGTCCACAAAGGGGTGCACCAAGAGTGTCCACCTCAGGTAACTGGGGAGGCTGAGCCACTGTGCCCTAGAGGACACCTACCACACAACGCTACTCTACCAACTCAGGGAAGCAGCGAAAATGTGGAGACAAAGAAACAGATCACAAATGAAAGAAATGGAGGAAAGCAAACTACTGGATATAGAGTTCAAAACCACGGTTATAAGGTTCTTCAAGAATTTCCTAGAAAAGGCCGATAAATTTAGCAAGACCCTCGAGGATATGAAAAAAGACCAACTAGAAATTAAACATACACTGACTGAAATAAAAAATATTATACAGAGACCTAACAGCAGAATAGAGGATCGCAAGAATAAAGTCAAAGATTTGAAATACGAAAAAGCAAAAAACACTCAACCGGAAAAGAAAGAAGAATCCAAAAACTTGAAGATAGTGTAAGGACCCTCTGGGACAACTTCAAGCGTACCAACATCCGAATTATAGGGGTGCCAGAAGAAGAGAGAGAGCAAGATACTGAAAACCTATTTGAAGAAATAATGACCGAAAACTTCCCCCACCTGGTCAAAGAAATAGACATACAAGTCCAGGAAGTGCACAGAACCCCAAACAAAAGGAATCCAAAGAGGACCACACCAAGACACATCATAATTAAAATGCCAAGAGCAAAAGACAAAGAGAGAATCTTAAAAGCAGCAAGAGAAAAACAGTTAATTACCTACAAGGGAGCACCCATATGACTGTCAGCTGATTTCTCAACAGAAACTATGCAGGCCAGACGGGAGTGGCAAGAAATATGCAAAGTGATGAATAGCAAGAACCTACAACCAAGATTACTCTACCCAGCAAAGCTATCATTCAGAATTGAAGGTCAGATAAAGAGCTTCACAGATAAGAAAAAGCTAAAGGAGTTCATCACCACCAAACCAGTATTATATGAAATGCTGAAAGGTATTCTTTAAGGAGAGGAAGAAGAAGAAGGTAAAGATAAAAATTATGAACAACAAATACATGTCTAGCAACAAGTGAATCTAAAAATCAAGTGAATAAAAAATCTGATGAACAGAATAAACTGGTGAATATAATAGAATCAGGGGCATAGAAAGGGAGTGGACTGACAATTCTTGGGGGGGAAAGGGGCGTAGGGTGTGCGGGAAGAGACTAGACAAAAATCGTACACCTATGGATGAGGACAGTGTGGGGAGGTAAGGGTAGAGGGTGGGGTGGGAACCGGGTGGAGGGGAGCTATGGGGGGGAAAAAGAGGAACACTTGTAATAAAAAATCTGAACAATAAAGATTTATTAAATTAAAAATAAATAAATAAATAAATAAAGTGACAGAATGAAAAAAAAAAAGAAAGAAAAGAAAGACTAAGGAGTCCAGCCGGCATGGCTCAGTGGTTGAGCATCCACCTATGAACCAGGAGGTCACAGTTCAATTCCCGGTCAGGGCACATATCCGTGTTGCAGGCTCGATCCCAACTGGGGGCATGCAGAAGGCAGCCAATCAATGATTCTCTCTCATCATTGATGTTTCTATCTCTCTCCCTTTCTCTCTGAAATCAATAAAAAAAAACAACACATATATTTTTAAAAAGATAGATGAGGGAAAATATCTCTCCACAGGGAAGATTAGGATTCTTGCCCTGGTTACCTAGCAAAGTGGGAGAAAAAAAATCTAGGCATTCAAAACCATAGGTGTGTACATGAGATGGTTTTGAAGTTAAAATTTATACTAAACTTGAGCCCTGGAAATTTACAGGTCAGAAAAAATTACACACATTTTAGTCCCAGATTGCCAGTAGCCTTGAGTGCCCAACAGAAGCACACACAAAGTTGCTCCAGAAGATATACAAATGGCCAATAATATAGGAAATATGTTTAAATAATCAGTCATCAGGAAAATGCAAATTAGAACCACAATGAGAAACTACTACACCTCCATGAAAATGGCTCAAACTAAAAAGACTGACAAAAGTGTGTTGGTAAGAATATGAAGCAACTGGAACTCTCATACTGCTATGGGAACATAAAATGGTACAACCACTTTGGAAAACTGGTAATTTCTTTAAAAGCTGGACATTCATCTGCAATATGACCCAGACATTCAGTATGAAAAGACAGGAAAATATATATCTACTCAAAAATTTGTACACACAGCAACTTTATTCACAACATCAAAAAATGAAAAACCACCCAAAAGTTCATCAACAGTGAACAATAAATAATATTGTATGATATAGCCACACAACAGACTGCTGCTTAGCAATAGAAGGTAAATTACTGTTATATGCAACTAAATGATAAATCTCAAATGCATTAGAGTACATAAAAGAAACCAGATTCAAGAGTATATATACTGTATGAAAGGAAAAAGATACAGCCCTAACCTGTTTGGCTGAATGGATAGAGCATCAGCGTGCGGACTGAAGGGTCCCGGGTTTGATTCCGATCAAGGACATGTACCTTGGTTGTGGGCACATCCCCAGTAGGGAGTGTGCAGGAGGCAGCTGATGGATGGTTCTCTCTCATCGATGTTTTTAACTCTCTATCCCTCTCCCTTCCTCTCTGTAAAAAATCAATAAAATATATTTTTTAAAAAAGAAAAAGATACAAAACTCTATGATTTGACTTATATAAAATTCTAGAACGTGCAAATTAATCTACAGTGGTTCCTGGGGCCTAGGTGAGGAAAAGGTGTACTGTAAAGAGGTATGAAGAAACTTTTGGGAGTGATGAAGATGCTCTATATCTTTTCTTTTACTTTCGATTTTTTTTATTGTGGTAAAACACACATAACAAATTTACCATATTAATATTTTTAATTAATTTGGGGGAAGGGGAGGGAGAGGAGGAGGGATTTGTTGTTCCACTTACTTATGCTTCATTGATTGTCTCTTGTATGTGCCCTGACCATGAATGGAACCCTAAACCTTGGCATATCAGGATGACATTCTAACCAACTGAGCTACTAGGCCAGGTCTACCATATTAATATTTTTTATTTTATTTTTTATTTTATTTTTAATTTTTTAACTTTTTTTATTGTTTAAATTATTACATATAGTAGTACATATAGCTCCTTTTTTTCCCCATTGACCTTTCCCCAGCCTACTCCCTGTCACATGCCCTCATCCCACCCCCCCCATATTAATATTTTTTAAGTGCACAGTTCAGTGGTATTAAATACCTTCATAATATAGTACAACCATCCCCACCATCCATCTCTATTAATCTTTTCATCTTGTAAAACTGAAATTGTATACCCATTAAACAATAATTCCTCATTCTCCACTCTCCCAGTCCCTGGAAAACACCATTCTATTTTCTATTTCTGTGATTCTTGACTATTCTAAGTAACTTTTTTTTTTAATATATTTTATTGATTTTAGAGAGAAAGGGAGAGGGAGAGATAGAAACATCAATGATGAGAGAGAATCATTGATTGGCTGCCTCTTGCACGCCCCCTACTGGGGATGGAGCCCACAACCCATGCATGTGCCCTTGGCTGGAATCGAACCTGGGACCCTTCAATCCACAGGCTGATGCTCTATCCATTGAGCCAAACCAGCTAGGGCTCTAAGTAACTCTTATAAGTGGAATTATTCATTTGTACTTTTATGACTGACTTATATCACTTAACATAATGTCTTCAAGGTTCATCCATCTTACAGCATATGTGAGAATTTCTTTCCTTTTTAAAAGTTAAACAATATTCCACTGTGTGTGTGTGTGTGTGTGTGTGTGTGTGTGTGTGTATGTATGTTAGTGGAATATTGTTTAACTTTTAAAAAGAAATTCTCACATATGCTGTAAGATGGATGAACCTTGAAGACATTATGAATAGATAAGCAAAATGTGCTATATATATATATATATAGCACATTTTGCTTATCTATTCATCAATTGATGGGCACAAGTTGCTTTACAATTGATGGGCACAAGTTGCTTTATTGTTTTAGTTACTGTAAGTAATGTTGCTATGAACATAGGTATACAAATATCTCTTTGAGACTCTGCTTTCAGCTTTGAGAGGGGTATATACCTAGAAGTGGAATTGTGGGATCACATAGTAAATCTAGTTTTAGTTTTTTTTGAGGAACCACCATACTGTTTGTTGTCACAGTGGCTATTCTATTTTACATTCCACTAACAGTGCACAAAGGTTCCAATTTCTCCACATCCTAGTAACCATCATAATAGGTGTGAGATAGATCTCACTGTAGTTTTGTTTGTTTTGTTAATCCTCACCAGAAGATACTTTTCCATTAACTTTTGAGAGAAAGTGAAAGGAAGGAAGGGGAGAGAAGGAGAGAGAGAAAATCAATGTGAGAGAGACACATGGATTGGTTGCCTTCTGCACACGCCCTGACAGGGGCCAAGGATTGGTCCTACAACCAAGGTACATGACTTTGACTGGAACTCAAACCCGCGACCCTTTGGTGCACAAGCTAACGCACTAACCACTGAGCAACCGGCCAGGGCTCATTGTAGTTTTTAATTCAGAATTCTCTAATGATTAGTGATATTGACAATCTTTTCATATGCTTATTGGCCATCTGTGTCTTTCTTGAAGAAATGTCTATTAATGTCCCTTGCCATTTTTTAATTAGGTATACAAATATAATAGGCTAATTTTTAAGTTGATAATTTTTTTTTTTTTTTTTTTTTTTTTTTTTTTTACAGAGAGCAAGGGAGAGGGATAGAGAGCTAGAAACATCGATGAGAGAGAAACATCGATCAGCTGCCTCCTGCACACCTCCCACTGGGGATGTGCCCGCAACCAAGGTACGTGCCCTTGACCGGAATCGAACCCGGGACCCTTCAGTCCGCAGGCCGACGCTCTACCCACTGAGCCAAACCGGTTTCGGCTAAGTTGATAATTTTGTTTGGCTTTTTATTGTTTAGTTTAGAACTTCTCTATATATTCTAGGTATTAATCTCTTATCAAATATATGATTTGCAAATATTTCCTCCCATTCTCTAGGTTGCCTTTTTATCATGTTGAGTGTCTTTTGCTGCACAATTTTTAAAATTTTTTCATAAAGTCCAGTGTGTCTGTTATTTCTTTTGCAGTCTCTGCCTTTGATGTTATATCCAAAATGTCATTACTAAATCCAATGTTATGAAGCTAATGTCATTTGTTTTAAGAGTTTTATAGTTTTAAGTCTTACAGTTAGGTCTTTGATCCAATTTAGTTAACTTTTATATATGGTGTTAGGTGAGGGTCCAACTTTATTCTTTTTCATGTGAATATCCAGTTTTCCCAGCACTATTTGTTGAAAAAACTGTCCTTTCCCCACTGAAGGTCTTGAAACCCTTGCCAAAAATCATTTGACCATATTTTAGAGCAGGAGTGGGGAACATCTGGGCCATGGACCATATAAGGCCCATGAAATCATTTGGTCTGGCCCTGCCAAGGCATTAAGGGTGAGTAAATTAAATGTTTGACCAATATAGCAGGCTAATTTTTAAGTTGATAATTTTGTATGGCCCACAAATAATGTTACAAATATCTAAATAGCCCTTGGTAGAAAAAAAGATTCCCCATCCCTGTTTTAGAGGGTTTATTTCTGGGTTCTCTATTTTCTTCCATTGTTCAATATGTCTGTTTTTATACTAGTACCACACAGTTTTAACTACTGCTACTTTATGGTAAGTTTTGAAATCAGGGATTGTGAGTCCTCCAGCTTTGTTCTTTTTCTATGTGTTCACTATTTGGGGTATGTTGAGATGTCATATAAATTTTAGTATGGGTTTTTCTACTTATGCAAAAAAAAACACTGCTAGGATTTTGATAGGGATTGGTTTGATACCACCAGCACCAGGCAACACCCTCTCTTCGGAGAATCAGGGCGCAGTTAACGAATAGAGTGCTTCTTTAGGTAGTATTGACATCTTAATAATATACATCTTCCAATTCATGAACATAAAATGTACTTCCATTTGTCTTTAATTTCAGCAATGTTTTGGAGTTTTCACTGTATAAATCTTTCACCTTTTTGGTTAATTTCTAAATATTTATTCTTTTTGATGCTATTGGAAATGGAATTGTTCATGTAATTTCATTTTCAGATTGTTCATTGTTAGTGTATAGAAATGCAACTGATTTTTGTGTTTTGACATTGTATCCTGCTACTTTGCTGAAATTATTAGTTCTAGCAGTTTTTTTGTGGAATCTTCAGAGTTTTCTATATATAAGATCATATGCGAACAGAGATAATTTTACTTCTTCCTTTCCAATTTGGATGTCTTTTCTTTCTTTTTCTGGCCTAAATTGATATGGCTAGATTTTTCAGTACAATTAGTAATAGCTTAAAGAGTTTTTGCAACTTCATAAATTCCCCATTGCTTGTTGTATGGCTTAACTTGGATTTTGTTTGTTTTGTTTTTCAGTCTATCAAAGCAATCTTAAGCACTGAAGGCAGTGCCTTCTTATAGGTGTACACCTTTGTCAAAACTCTTTTTCCTTTAAAGTTAATTTACATAAATTACACCTAAGCAAAGCTGATTTTTTTTTTAAACTGCTCTTGGGAGAACTGACCTCAACACACACTACATAAAATTATCATAGATTCTGCACCTCTGAATATGAGCTTAACACAATTACAAAATACTTGAGGAAACAATTTATCATGAGCAAGAGTTGGTTACAACAAATGGCAGGATTATAACCTTAAAAAATTTAGATAATTGAACAATATTACAGAGACTATAATTTATTTTAAATTACTATAACATAAGATGAATTAAAAACAAAGATACCATAAAAAATAAACAGGTAGATTTGAAAATGAACCGAAGAATATGTCAAAAAATAAGAACTGAAAAAACAAATTAAATCTAGCTGAAGAGTAAATCAGCATGCAAAGATAAATTACCCAGAAGGTTACAGAAACATAGAGATTAAAATTATGAAAGAGTAAGAGATGTGGAGGACAGAATAAGGAGGTTTAATGTAAGTTAAATATGAGAGGCACTATTTAAAGAGATAATGATGGGGAATTTGTACAAAACTGATGAAAGATATGAAATCTCAGGTTGAAGAGTCACTATAAACTTCCAACAGAATAAAATTAAATCCACACCCTGTAATGAAACCATAGAAGACAAATGACAAAAAAAAAAATCTTAAAAACAATCAGAAAGAAAGGCAAGTTACCTACAATGAATAGTTAAATTGTCAGCATAGTCTTCAAGAGTAATAAAAAACCAGAATTTCAGTGAAATAACATTTTCAAAGTGCTGAGATAAAATAATTAGAAACCTAATACTCAGCTAAACTATCAATCAAGACTGAAGAGGAAGATATTTTCCAACAGTGAGTGCTTACCACTAACAGACCCTCTTCAAAGAAAACACCTGAAGGTCGTATCTATTTGACACAAAAGAAATAAATAACTTGCAAGAAAGAGTGGTGAGCCCTGGCTGGTTTGGCTCAGCTGGATAGAGCGTCTGCCTGCGGGCTAAGGGGTACCAGGTTCAATTCCAGTCAAGGGCACATGGGCTCGATCCCCAGCAGGGGGTGTGCAGGAGGCAGCCAATCAATGATTCTCTCTCATCATTGATGTTTCTCTCTTCCTCTCTGAAATCAATAAAAATATATTTAAAAAAAAAAAAACTTATCATAAAAAATGAAAAGAGTGGTAAAAAAAAAAAAAAAAGAATAAATGTAGCCCTGCCAGTGTGGCTCAGTTGGTTGAGCATCATCCCATGCACCAAAAGGTCACCGGTTTGATTCCGGGTAAGGGCACATGCCCTGGGTTGAAGACTCCATCCCCAGTAGGAGGCGTGCAGGAGGCAGCCAATTGATGTATGTCTCATCAATGTTTCTCTCTCTCTCCCTCATTCTCTTAAAAAAAAAAAAATCAATAAAAACATTTAAGCTTTCCGGACCTGGTGGAGCAGAAGGCGCCATCATGGGAGTCGACATCCGCCACAACAAAGACCGAAAGGTTCCGCGCAAGAAGCCCAAGAGCCAGGACGTCTACCTAAGGCTGTTGGTCAAGCTATACAGGTTTCTGGCCCAAAGAACCAACTCTACTTTCAACCAAATAGTGCTGAAGAGGTTGTTCATGAGTCGCACCAACCGGCCGCCTCTGTCCCTTTCCCGGATGATCCGCAAGATGAAGCTTCCTGGCCGGGAGGGCAAAACCGCCGTGGTTGTAGGGACTATAACTGGTGAGAATCCAGGAGGTGCCCAAACTGAAGGTGTGTGCCCTTCGTGTGAGCAGCCGTGCCCGGAGCCACATCCTCAAGGCTGGGGGCAAGATTCTCCTTCGACGAGCTGGCCCTGGACTCCCCCAAGGGCTGTGGCACTATCTTGCTTTCTGGTCCTCGCAAGGGTCGCGAGGTGTACAGGCATTTCGGCAAGGCCCCAGGAACCCCCCACAGCCACACCAAACCCTACGTGCGATCCAAGGGCCGGAAGTTCGAGCGTGCAAGAGGCCGCCGGGCCAGACGCGGCTACAAAAACTAACGCTAAATCCTACCATATTATTAAAAAGGTTTTCGATGCTGAAAAAAATAAAAACATTTAAAAAATAAAACCAGAAAAGAAGAAAAAAAGAGTAAATCTATACAGGTAAAATGAATCACTGACAGCACAAAACAATAATTATTACTAATTAGAATTGTTCAACATTGATGTTGACTGCCTTCGGGAGTAGTCTCATTTATGGAAGTGCTTATTTTTAATATAGTTAATACTTTTTAATATTTTTAGTGTACAGTAGGTAAGAGGCTGAAATAAATGACCCCCAACATACCTACTGACCATAGGGTTTTATCAATTAGACACAAAACATTTCCTCAGCAGCTCTATTTGGCCATTTGAGGCAGGGCTTTGTCCCTATCCTAACAGTTCTAGAACCCCAGTCTTAATTCTTAGGCATTCTTCCCACTCCCATACTCCATAAATAAATAAAAACAAAAAACATTCTAAATAGAAATGTTTCTTATGTGAGCTTTGGGACAATATCTTTTAATTTGGGGGGAGTGGAGCTTTTGGCTTTAGAGTAAGATTCATCATTTGCTTCAACTTGGGCCTCCTAAGTAATGTGCCTCTCCCTCTACAAGAGGAAATAAATACCACGCTGGAACAGAAAAAGAGGGAACATACACTCATCCCTGCTGACTGAAAGCTACTTGATGTGATCTGACATTCCCTCCAGATTCCCATATATTCACCACAGTACAGATCTCCACAAGACAGAGAGCCCCAATTCCCTTACCATGGAAGGTTTCTGCCCACACACACAGTAACACATTTGAAAATCCATAACTTTGGCAATACAAGACTAGGCAACAGACACCAGAGAGTAAAGCATGCATTAAAGCAAGTCAATATTATAACATTTTCAGAAAGCAGTTCCATTCCAAGCAAGAGGATAGCATAATACAGAGGTCCAAACGCCACTGAATGAAGATGGAAGTCAGGCTCCTATCCCCTTTCAGCCCAAAAAAGCTCCTTCATTTCAAAGTAAGTAATGACCATGCCAACGTTTCGTATCGCATAGGCATGAGGATACAAGGACAAAAGACACTATCTAGGAGGACACCATGCAGACACTCTTAGAACACCAGATGAACACTGCTACCTCGGGGTTAAGTAAAAGAGAGCGCCCAGAAGGCTCTTTCCCACCTACAACCTTCACACAGTCACTTTACAGTTACAAATTTGTACTCTCCAGCATGCTTCCACGAAACACCGTACCTGCCTTGACCCTTAAAACAACACCAAGAAGCAGGAAATGCAGGTAAATTCGCTGTTTACATATATGAAAAGTGAGGCTTAAAATAAAGTGGCTCGTCCAAGACAACCTGCACCCCCACACAGCCTCTATCCTCCCCTCCCGTCCTCATTTAGGCCCAGCCCCCAAAACCCCAGGACAGCTCACCACGCACTAGCTAGGTAACCCTGGCCGAGTTAAACCTCAGATTTCCCCGTCTGTAATAAACTATAAGGTTGTTAGGAATATTTTTTAAATGACCCATATAAAGTGTGTGGCGCAGTGTCCGGCACGTAGTTGGTGCTCAGAAATGTTTATCCCTGCTATTACCAATAACAATAGGCAAAGACTTTCCATTACAAGACCCCCTCGTCAGAAGCATTTCAGAAACCTGCATTTCCCACCCCCACCTTCACCCACAGGATCACCCTCAGACATAGTTTTACAGACACGCCCCCAAACAGGCCGCCCGGCACCTCCCCCTCCGACATACCCCTCTCCTCACAAACCTTATCCCGGATAGATTCTCCTCAACCAGACTCCGTTACGAAAGAGGCCTTCTGCTCGCACCCGCCTCTCCAGCAACCCCTCTAGACCTGGGCATTCCTGTGGGCCCCTAGGCTGAACGCCAGCCGCGGCCCGCGCCGGTTATCCGGCCGCGCGATCCCGCTGGTCTCCGCTTCCTCCGGATCGAGTTCGACGCGGGCTCGCGCCAGCCCTGTGAGCGCACAGTTAGTTTAAACGATGGCCCGCCCCCTCGCACGGAGCTCTGATAGGCTCCCGTGGGCTGTTGTGCTCGCAAGGGCACGCTTGAGGACCCGGGAAAAGGAAGTGTGAGGGCCACTGGGAAAAAAGAAGGGGTGTCATTACTACCGGCCCGGGCCCCGACTTGAGGGCAAAGACTACAAATCCCAACACATTCGCGGCCTTGGAGCCCCGCCCCTAACAAACTACAGCTCCCGGTAGGCATTGCGGCAGTGCTTTCGGCGCCAGGCCGAAGTGTGGTGGTGAAGGTAGTTACCATGGAGTTGCGCTGGGTAACCCTGAGGTAGTGAGTGGGACGCTGAGGCTGAAGGGCAGCAACTGCGGGTGAGTCGGGCGGGAAAATGGGAAACCCATTCTAGGGAACAAGAGCTCTGTGGAGAGGGGAGGGGCACTTCCTTTCTCCGGGACCTTAGACACCCCCCAAAAAAAACAAAAAAAAAAATTTTTACTCTCTCACAATGAACATGACACAACACCCATATCGGGTAGACGGGTTCCGGGGTGCTTAAGAACCTCCCCTTCACAAACATGGGGCTCCCTGGTACCCTGGGAGATATGAAACACCTTGACATAAGGTTGGTTTTTCCTGATGAACTGAGAGCCGGGGTCTTCCAGACACGGGAGCAACATCAGAGTAAATCACAGGCGCTAATACTAGAGATGTAAGAAACTTTATGGGGCTTGCACTGCCCCTTTCCTTCCAAGCAGGAAGACCCCAGGGTAGAGCCTCCGTCTCAGTCTGAGCAGGATCTTTCCACACACTTATTAGGGCTCCTGTCCCCACCTCCTCCATGATCTGTTTCTCAAAGCTCTACAGTTAGAGCTTCATTCCTTTTACAGTCTTCATGACAAATCTATTGCATTTAGTAACTTACCCAGCGCGTTCAGATCCAGTGTCTCTTTTGAGCTTTGTGAATCAAGGATATTTATCCCCATTTCACAGATTGGAAAACTGAAACCCAAAGAGGTGCATTGACTTGCCCGAGGCCACACACCAAGTCAGTGACAGCTAGGACTAGAATCCAGTTTGCCAACATCCAGCCAAGTCTCTAACTTGAGCCTACAGCCTCTCTAGTTTAAGGACTTGTTCAACAAGTAGGAACTGCCCCAGGGGAAAGAAACCTGTCTGGCCTACTTTGGATTATTTGCACTTCAGCCTGAATGAGTTTCAGATCCTTCCTTTAAAGTTTAAATGGGAAAGGGAACTAGAGAGATTGAAGACAATGGAAATCAAACAGAAACTGGAACAGGAAACAGTCTGGCTACACAGCACCCATGTCTGATGCTGCCATGATTATCTGGTTTCTGGCTGGCTTCTAGCTGGCCCTGATTGTCCACTTACTATCTTAAAGTACCCCCAGGCTTGGTCCTAGATCCACTTCCTACCTCACTCTATATTCCCTTGTTGGGGATGATCATCCACAACTTCATTTACCATCTGTATGTACACAACTGTATATCTCCAGCCCAGCTCTCATCTCTAAGCTCCAGGTCTGTATAGCCAATTGCCTCTTCAACATCTCCTTCAGGATATATCAAAGACAACCTAAACTCAACATGTCTGCAACTGAACTCATAATCTCTATGTACCCCAAGCCTCAATTCCTTCCAGTGTTCTCACCCTCTATCCACCATTACAGAAGCCAAAGAACCAAAATTTAGCTTGAATACCTCTTACATTTCCCATTCATCATAAAGTCTTGTCAGCTTTACTTCTCATCACATCCTTCCTGCCTACCCTCCCAGATATTTTGCATACTGCAACCAGAGTAATCCTTTAAAAGTAGAAATTTGATATTGTTCACCCTCCTCATCCCACACTCATTTAAAAAGTTATCATGTGGCTTCCTATTACTCTTAGCATCAAGCAACATTTCAGCCTGACTCCTGCCCACCTCTCTAGCCTCCAGTCTAACCATACCTTTTTTTAAAACCTTTATTGTTGAAAGTATTACAAATGTCCCCTCCCCCCCATTGACCCCCTCCAGCCTGCTTAACCATACCTTTTTATCCCCTTAAGTTATATGGCCTTTTTAAAAATATTTTTTAATTGATTTCAGAGAGGAAGGGAGAGGAAGAGAGAAACATCAGTGATGAGAATTATTGATTGGCTGCCTCCTGCACGCTTCACACTGGGGACTGAGCCCGAAAGCCGGGCATATGCCCTGACCGGGAATCAAACCGTGACCTCCTGGTTCATAGGTGGATGCTCAACCACTGAGCCATGCCGGCTCGGTTATATTGCCTTTTTAAGGTCTTCAAAATTTCCAAGTAATCTCACCATAAAACCTGTTATTTCTGCCTGGAATGTTCATCCCCCACCCCCCATCTCCCTGTTAATTTGTGCTTATCCTCAATTTCTTCTCTCAATCACTTCTTTTAAAATGTCTTCCCTTAAAATAAAAAAATAATTAAAATAAAGTAATTGTTAAAGATAAAAATGTCTTCCCTGATTGCTCAGCAGGTCAGATTCCTCAGTTATAATAACCTCATGTTCCTCTCCTTTATAGTATTGCTCTGTAGCAATTTTTAATGTATATGTTAAGCACCTACTACTTGCCACCAGGTAGGAATACAATTATGAGAAAAACATGGTTCCTGCCCTGGAGGTCACGGTGGAGTTTATGGACATACAAATAGTAAGCAGATCATCTTAGTGATATGTGTGATACCATGGCAGTAAGTAATAGGGTATTTTGGGAGCTCTGAAGAAAAGTTCCACATCCAAGATTTGGGCATAAGATTGGGCGCCTTAGAAAAGATGAAAACTGAGCTGGGTCGTGAATTAGCCAGGCAAAAGGAGGAAGAAACGGTATTCCAAACAACTAAAAGTAATAGGGCAAAAGGGATGGAGCAGGGGAGACCATACATAGGAGTCATCAAAGGAATCAGTCTACCACAGGACATACTGATCAATTTTACCGGGAAAGAAAGTGTTCACCAAAGAGGATTCCCTAGAGCTGAGTATTGAAACAGAAGAATATTCACTAAGTAGGCAACTGTTTCTCAGAACTAGACGCAGGCCATTTTGCCACAATCAATAGAAACCCAGCAGGTCTTTCTGTGCTCATGACAGACAGGGTTCTATTATTGTATCTTGGCTTCATGTCTTCTGGTCAGGCACAGGGCAGCAGGCACTCAATAAATGTTTGCAGAATTGAATTGAATATCTTACTGTGAATGAGGTGTAGACTGAAACAGCTGAACCTCAAAGCTAATTGTTAGAACAAGTAGCTTAGTATCAACACTCCTATAACAGAGATCCTGTATTTGGCAGTTTCTCATTCATTCTTCTCACAGATACTTCCTGACTACCTGTTGTAATAAGCCAGGTTCTGTGATACTAGCTCACAGGACTACTGTTTAAATGGAGAAGGTTAATAACCCTTTCCTTTGGCAAATTTATCTGAATACTTAGGGCTCCATTTTTAATACTAACTAACCAAGAAAAATGCATCAGGAGCCAGTACTACACTAAACCAGTTCTTAGGAACTGCACTGAGGTAATCAATGGTCAAGGAGACTAATGATAAAAATCTGCCCTTAAATATTTTAAGCAGCCAAAACCGGTTTGGCTCAGTGGATACAGCGTCAGCCTGCGGACTGAAAGGTCCCAGGTTCGATTCCGGTCAAGGGCATGTAACTTGGTTGCGGGCACATCCCCGGTAGGAGGTGTGCAAGAGGCAGCTGATCGATGTTTCTCTCTCATCGATGTTTCTAACTCTCTATCCCTCTTCCTTCCTCTCTGTAAAAAATCAATAAAATATATTTTAAAAAATATATATATTTTAAGCTAAAATTCACGTTCAGTAGTGCAGAACTCTGGGGTCCCAACCCAGGTCTTACTTTGAGAAAAGTGTCCAATCTTGCTCAAAGGCATCAAACCTGTTGTAGATTCCCAAGTGGAATGGGCTTCTGTCTAGATGAGAACACAAGGTTCCTCTATTTCTACAAAAAAAACCAATTTTTTGTTGTCTCACTATAGATTTGACATCTAAAAGATCCAGATCTCCCTAATCAACATCCCATGCCCACCTGGCTAGTCCTGTGTAGATTTGACATCTAATAGATCCAGATCTCCCTAATCAACATCCCATGCCCACCTGGCTAGTCCCGCATTAGACAGAGTTCAGTTGTAAGTGACTCAAGCCTGTACTTCCCAAAGCTCAGTTGAAACTGCTGCTTTTTGAGAGGAAGCCATTCACTTTTTATTTCAAAACCAGAGATTTTCAACTGGTGTGCTGCAAAAATTTTAAAAACATGCAATACCTGACTATTTAGTCAAGGACACTGACCTCTCGCCGAAACCGGTTTGGCTCGGTGGATAGAGCGTCGGCCTTCGGACTGAAGGGTCCTGGGTTCGATTCCGGTCAAGGGCATGTACCTTGGTTGCGGGCACATCCCCAGTGGGAGGTGTGCAGGAGGCAGCTGATCGATGTTTCTCTCTCATCGATATTTCTAGCTTTCTATCCCTCTCCCTGCTCTCTGTGAAATATCAATAAAATATATTTTAAAAAAAAGACACTGACCTCTTTTCCCTTAGATTGTCAAGTAAAAAAAATGACAATAGCCAACACAATAGCCATCTGATGTGAATGAATCAAAACTATATTTGTTTTGTTGTCAGATTGGCAAAAAAATACATTTTTTGATGTGCTGCAGAACTAGTAGTTTGTGTGTGCCATGAGATGAAAAAGGTTGAAATCGCTGCTCTAAACTTGTTAAACTCTATCTTTGCATATGTTAATTCATACAAAAAATTTTACTTAAACTGTTTGTAGCTTAAACTGAATTACAAACTATCAACCCCATAGTTTTTTTTTGTTTTTTAAAAAAATTTTATTTCAGAGAGGAAGGGAGAGAGAGAGAGAGAAACATCAATGATGAGAGAGAATCATTGATTGGTTGCCTCCCACTGGGGATCGAGTCTACAGTCCAGGCATGTGTCCTGACCTGGAATTGAACCATGGCCTCTGGGTTCAGAGGTGGACACTCAACCACTGAGCCACACCAGCCAGGTTCAACCCCATAGTTTTTAAAAGAAATTCCATATTAAGAATATTTATTGCCAAAACCGGTTTGGCTCAGTGGATAGAGCGTCAGCCTGCGGACTGAAGGGTCCCAGGTTCGATTCCAGTCAAGGGCATGTAACTTGGTTGCGGGCACATCCCCAGTAGGAGGTGTGCAGGAGGCAGCTGATCGATGTTTCTGACTATCTATCCCTCTTCCTTCCTCTCTGTAAAAAATCAATAAAATATATTAAAAAAAAAGAATATTTATTAATTTGTTTCTGCATACAGACTATTTGTTTCTTTGAATCAAATGATGAGAACCACATATCCTAATGTTTCCCTTTTGGCTTTGTTTGCCAAAAATTTCAGAGCTAAATATAAGCCTACTTTCCTAATTCTTTGGTACATCTCTGTTTTCCTTTAATCCAGTTTCTAATCTCCCTCTTCCGTGTTTATTTTCTACATCCACACTGTCCAATATGGTAGCCTTTAGTCACATGTGGCTATTGAATACTCGACAATTTGCCCAAATTGGGATGTGCTATAAAGTGTAAAATATTTCAATTTTTAATATTAATTATATGTTGAATTATATTTTGCATATATTGGGTTAAATACAATATATGATTAAATTTAACTTTCCCTGTTTCTTCTGACTTTCTTTTTATTATGGCTGTTAGAAAAATTTATATTACCTATGTGAAAAAAAATTATATATGTGGCTTGCATTTGTGAAATTCATTATATTTCTGTGGACAGTTCTTTTCTTTTTAAAAAATATTTTTGATTGATTTTTTAGAGAGGGAGGAAAGGAGAGGGAGAGAGAGAAACATCAATGAGAGAAAAACATCAATTAGCTGCCTTGTGCACACCGGTACTGGGGATCAAGTCCGTAACCCGGGTATGTGCCCTGATTGGGAATCAAACCGGTGACCTTTTGGTGCATGGGATAATGCTCAATCCACTGAACCACCTGGACATTTCTTTTGCCAGGCTGGACATTTCTTTTCTGCAAATCATCCTGTTTTGAATGTGCTATTTGTAAACTACCTAAATCCCCTTGGAAAGCAGGTGAAAAGTAAATGCAAAGGAGGTGATGGCATTGGATAGAGTGAGAAAGGTGAGGTTCCCTGGGAAATATACTTGTCCTTGTCAGTCTTATTTGTGTCACATACAAAACCCTTCTATATTTTCAGCTGTTCTGATCAGGTGAGTAGTGTTCTTATGACTCTGCTCAGCCTGTTGAAAAGGTCTCAGCTTTACTTGAGCCAGCAAATTGGAAAGGATCTGATAAGACAATTTACACCACACTTGTAAACGACTGATAACATTGTGTTCACCCCTCTCAAGGGGTATTTCCATTTTAACAGGGAACAATCCCTGAACCCAAAGGAATGAATCCCTAATGGTGGAGTTTCAGGCATCAGTGACAGGTGAGTGAGAGTGAGATAGATTCTGGTTTTATGTGTGTGTTTACATACATATGACTACATTCGGGATGTGGCTGAAAGTAGGGTCTATGGATGAAAAGGCAATGGGGCCTGACAGAGAAAGTAGCAAATTCTGAGCTGGGTCAGACTGCAAAAGGGGATCAGACACAATGCCCTAAGGGGTTTGTTAAGCAATAGAATAACCCAGTTGATGTCACTAGAGGGTAGGTATCAAGACCGTTTCCATGGTAACTACTGTGGAGTAGCAGAAAGGGCCTCAGAGTAGGATTCAGAAGACTATGATTACAGTCCACAACTGACTCACTGGCTTAATTTTGGGCAAGTTCTTTCACTCTGGGTCTCAGTTTCTTCGTCTGGAAAGTAGAAATGGGTGTTATAACTATCAATGAGCTCTAAGGGATGTGAAGGTGTTCTGAGAAGTAGGAAGTGCCCTACAACTGCAAAGAATCATATTAGTATCTTAAAATATAAATGCAGCCAGGCAAGCCTGGAGTATAGAGGGTAGAAAGCAGGGGTGGAGGGCAATGGGGAAACCTGAGGGCCTATGCCCCTTGTACCTGGAACACCAGCCCTTCTCTGTCCTCCCAGGCTGAACCCGGACTTCCAGGGCCCATGCTTACACCGGACAAATTATGGCCTGAGCTATGAGCAAACAGGACTACATGAACACTTCGGTGCAAGAGCCCCCTCTTGACTACTCCTTCCGAAACATCCAGGTGATTCAAGGTCAGCCCACAGAGAACAGCACTCCACTCACCATAGCAGCCGCTGGGTGTGATCCCTAGGGAGTAGTAATCAGTCTTCTACTTAAAAGCCTGAAGAGATTCTTCCCATATACTTGCAGATTTTGTTGTTGTTGTCTTTTCTGGGAGGAGTAGAAGAAAGGGAGGTGGGGGTGGAAGTGTTTGGTCTTTTAAAAAATTAGCAGAAACTCTGAAAGGAACCAGGGGTCTTTCTCAGGGTAATTGATCATCTTCAAAAGACAGGCTACAACAAGAAAGTCAGGTGGAAGAAAGCTGGGAAGCCGGTCTGTCAGCCAATAGTTTTATTCTATTTTTACCTGGAGAGGAAGGAACTAATGGAAGGAAAACACAGCCTGCAGCAGAGTCCTATCTCCTCAGTCAGGACACAAGCCTATTCTGATCACTGGTAAAACATTATTTTGCGGGGGGGTGGGGGGTGGTGGTGGGTCTTGTTACTAACAAACTGGCATGTTTCCAGTATAATACTTGACATTTTATATTCATTCCAGTCATATCCAAGTTTATTCCATCATCACCCATGCTTATAGATTTCAGCACTGCCCACGCTAGTTCCCATTTTATCATTCAGTATCTTTGTAAATGGGCAGCTAGTACCTCTCAGAAGGGGACACAGCAGGGCTCTCAAGTAATGTATTTTCAAAGGAATATGCTTCTTCCTAGAGAAGTTCTGCTGTCACTTGCTTTTGTTATCTGGTCTCATAAATGCTCCAGTATATCTGCCCTCACAGAACATAGTTTGGCATCAATATATCCTACCTAGACCCGTTATCTGGCTTTGGCCCTCTTTCTTAGGCAACTGGTGGCGACTTTTAAGTTCAGGAAACGCAAACAGTTATCTAGGGTACTGGATACTACTTGGGTTTGGGTTTAGCATACTGCAGGGGTTGGCATCAGCCACAATAGTAACTCATATTTGTTCTTCAGTGAGCACACACCCACCTATTGTGATCTTTATTTTTTATGCATGGTATCACTTCTGCTTGATGTAGTCCATGTTTCACAAGGGTTTTAGCTACAGTGATGGCTACATGCAATATAGCTATGGTGACAGAGGAAGAAGGGAAGTGTGGCTCCCACGTACCCTGGGAATTCCCAGCTCTGAGCAGGGAGATGTAGTTTACCCTTTGTGGAGTCCTCAGAATGAGGGTAGAGATAAGCTACTACAACCAAGGATAACTCCACAGCACAAAGCATAATCAGTATAGATCCCCTGTTCTTCATTCAATAGCTAAATATTTGTTAAGCACCTTTTTTATTAAGCGCATATGTATGTATGTACGTATGTATGTATGTGTATACATATATGCCAGTAGTGCTCCTTGGTGAATATTAGGAGAGGGGAGAGAGAGGCACATCTAAGCCCCAAAAGGCCAGTCCCCTCACATTTCCCAGAACTATGGAACACTTACTTAAAATTGGGGTTAGAGGACAGGGTAGAGTTTAGGGGTACCTGGTACGCTATTTGGTAATTAATCAATAGATGGATCATAGAATCTGAAATGGCAGTGACTTTAGAAGACATCCAATCTATACTACCTCCAACCCATAGTCTTCTAACTTCTGCTCACCTAGTGTTAAGGGAGTCCCTTACCACATGCACCTACCCATCCATGGGATGAGAAATGACACAAGGAAGTTCTTCATAGCAAACTAACTCCTGACTTCTGGGGACACATGGAAAAAGTTGCATGGCAACTCTTCAGAGAGGTGAAGACAGAATCACTTTCTCCCCAGATTTTCCTGTAGCTAGACAACCTCCAGTTCTCTGAGTGTTGATATTTGTGGTCCAGTTTCCAGACCTACCTTTGCCTAATCTGAACAAGGTCGATCCTCAGTAATACAGTACCCTGATGGAGCCTGAGGGGAGCAGTAACTGTAGCAGTCTAGACACCTTGCTCTACCCTTGATAACAGCAGCCCCAGGCAGCCTCGAATTTTAGGCAATGCCATTCCACCAGTGGCTCCTGAGCTTGGGGTCAGCCCAGACTTGATGGCATTTCCTAAGCTGCTGCCTCATCACATTGGATGCTAGTCCATATGTGGGCTTTTTATTTCTTTAAATGTTTTTATTGATTTCAGAGAGGAAGGGAGAGGGAGATAGAAACACCAGTGATGAGAATCATTGGTCGGCTGCCTCCTGCATTCCCCCTCCTGGGGATGGAGCCCACAACTGGGCATGTGCCTTGACCAGAAATTGAACTGGCAGCCTCCTGGTTCATAGGTCAACACTCAACCCCTGAGCTACACCATTCAGGCTATGTGGGCTTTTTAAAAATATATGTTTTTATTGATTTTAGAGAGAGAGGGAGAAAGATTAGAGATAGAAACATTGATCAGCTGCCTCCTGCACGCCCCCTACTGAGGATCGAACCCGCAACAGGGACATGTGCCCTGACTGGAACTGAACTAGTGACCTCTTGGTTCATGGGTCAAAGCTCAACCACTGAGCCACGCTGGTCAGGCCATATGTAGGCTTATTTTGACATCTTTGTAACTTCATTCCAGGGCTTGCAGTCAGGAGATGTGAGGTTGGGAGGCAGGCTTAGGAGTTTCTTCACAAACTGGGGTGCTCCAGTATATTTCTGCCACCTTCCTCCAATCTCACACTCCACCTGGGAGTTCTGCTCACTCTAGGATTAAGACAGAGAGCCATCTGGTGGATGCTGCCTGACATGCAGCTGAGGAGAGGAAGTTAATGTTGGCTGGGGGTAGAAGAGAGGAAGTGTACCCGAAAAGAGCTAAGGGGAGGGTGAAGACAAACTTGCCCAATTCAACAAGTACTAAATATTTCCTTCTGCAGAGGCAGTTTTATTTTATTTATTTTTTAATCCTCACCCGAGGATATTTTTCCATTGATTTTTAGAGAAAGTGGAAGAGAGAGGGAAAGACAGAGAGAAATATTGATGTGAGAGAACCACATTGATTGGTTGCCTCCTGTAGGAGCCCTGGCCAAGACCCAGGCTGAAGAGGAGCCTGCAACCAAGGTCTGTGCCTTGATTGGAACTGAACCTGGGACCTCTTACCGACACTCTATCCACTAAGCCAAACCGGCTAGAGCCAGAGGCAGTTTTAGACAAGTAACCAAAGGTATAGGGGCCATAGGAAAACTATAGTCACCTCAGCCAGAGTTGGTGTCTGATTCTGGTGTCTGTAAGCTTAGGCAAAGCACATCCTCTCTCTGGACCTCACTTGTCAAAAAACAAAAACAGCCCTAATCAGTTTGGCTCAGTGGATAGAGCGTCGGCCTGCGGACTGAAGGGTCCCAGGTTCGATTCCGGTCAAGGGCATGTACCTTGGTTGCAGGCACATACCAGTGGGGAGTGTGCAGGAGGCAGCTGATCGATGTTTCTCTCATCAATGTTTCTAACTCTCTCTCCCTTCCTCTCTGTAAAAAAAAATCAAATAATAATAATAAAAAAAAAAACAGAATGGGAGGCGGGGAACCGTTACAGGGGTGTCCATTCAGATGGGTTCTAACATCACTCTATTCTCCTCACCTAAACTTTCTGAAGGTATTGTTTACACTACCTGCTTATATTTCCTTACCTTCCATTCACTCTTGACTCACTCCAATCTAGCTTCTGTCCCCAGGCCCTTGCCATTTCATTGAAGCAGCCCTCATCAAAGTCACCAAAATTACTTTTCGTTCCTCATCTCCCCTAAAACTCACTCCTATAAATATGGATTCCCTGAGCATCTATAAGACTAACCTCTCCTGGCTTGCCCTGTCCTTTCCTGATTATTCAGTACTTTTTTAAAAAATAGTGTTTTAAAAAATGTTTTCATTGATTTTTAGAGAGGCTTAAAGGAGAGGGAGCGAGAGAAACATTGATGAGAGAGAATCACCAATCAGCTGCCTCTTACATGCCCCCCACTGGGGATTGAGCCCACAACCCAGGCATGTGCCCTACCAGGAATTGAATCAGCAACCTCTTGGTGCACAGGACACTCAATCCACTGAGCCACATGGGCTGGGCTCAGTAACTTCTTAAATGGACTCCCCTTCCTCCTTGTGCCTCCTCTCTACTTTTTTTAAAAATATATTTTATTGATTTTTTACAGAGAGGAAGGGAGAAGGATAGAGAGTTAGAAACATCAATGGGAGAGAAACATCGATCAGCTGCCTCCTGCACACCTCCCATTGGGTATGTGCCTGCAACCAAGGTACATGCCCTTGACCGCAATTGAACCCGGGACCCTTCAGTCCGCAGGCTGACGCTCTATCCACTGAGCCAAACCGGTTACGGCCTCCTCTCTACTTTTACTATCCCTGCAGACTCTCGTCCATTTCTCTAACTTGTTCACTCTATGCCAATTATTCTCAAGTCTGTGTCTCCGACCTTAATATCCAACTGCCTACTTGGCTACTCCACCTTTTTATACTTAAGGAACCTCAGACACACCAAGGTCAAGTCTAAACTCATTACCTGCCCAACCATGTTTCTTCCTTTCTTAATTCTATATCAGTTACATCAACCATCAAGTCACTCTGACTGACCTTCATCTCTTGCTTGGATGATTAAAATAGCCAAATTGGTCTACTCCCTAAAATCCAGACTCTGTACTAAATCTTCAGAGTGATCTTTCTTATATGAAAGATTTATCTCCTTTGCTCCCAAACCTCCAGTGGCTTCCCGTCACCTACAGTAAAGTCCAAGATATTCAGCCTGGCATTAGAGGTTCCTTGTCTCCTTTTTTCTCCTTGCCCTCTGTGCAGTACATACATGTGTGCTCATGCTGTTCTATACCTCTGTGCCTTTGCTCATGTTCTTCTCACCCTTTCCACCCTTCTCCTAACCCATTGAGAAACTTTCATGAGCTCCAGGCTAAGTTAGGAGCCCCTCTCCTTCAACAACTTAAATAGCATTTACCACACTACACTGCCAAGTTTGTTTCCATCTTGCCCATTTGAGCTCCTCCACGACATAAACATCTGCTTCATCCCTACCCTATTACTCACACAGAGCGTGGCACATATTGTTCACCATTGTATATCCAGTAGCTGCCACATAGTAGTTGTTCAATATTAATGGAAGAGAGCAAATCAGGGTGTGTTGCATTGAAGTGAATTCTGTAGGCTCTACCAGTGGATAATTTGGGATTTTGTGCCATCATAATTTTGGCTCAAGCCCAACTCTGGTTTTTAGTTTCCTCATTATAAAATAGGAGTGGTTTTATCCCTCTCCCCAACACATATACACAGGGTGTACAAAGAGGACCCAATAATAAAATAGATATAAGAGGAGCATGTGACCCAAACCGAGTTTGGGATAAGAAGTCTTTGGCCCTTAGTTCAAGCTTACTGACTTCTGGGGCCTGTGAGATGGGGGTCTTGAGCTGACAGTGAGCAGTTGCACTAGTCAGTCTATGGCCCTCCAGTTATTCTCTCAGCTCTCATCCCCCAGAACCAGAAAGGCAAACATGATATATGCAGACTTCACTTTGTTCCCACAGATCTGATAAGCGAGGAGCCAAGGAAAGGGCAGCGACCACTAAGGCACTCGAAGTCAGGGAAGTCACTGACCCAGTCCCTGTGGCTGAACAACAATGTCCTCAATGAGCTGAGAGACTTCAACCATGTAATTTCACAGCTGCTGCAGCATCCAGAGAACCTGGCCTGGATCGACCTGTCTTTCAACGACCTGACTTCCATTGACCCTGTGAGTTCCCAGTCCTGAGAGTCCAGTCAGGTTGGGCTGGAAGCTACCCTGTCCAGCCCGGAGCCTTTCCACCTCCCACATCTCATCAAGGAAGTTGTGAGGCATCATGTGAGACAACTGTCTAAAGCACGCAGCTGTTGGCTCTGATATAGGTTCAAATCCTAGATTTGCCCCTTATGATTTTGGACAACTTCCTAATCTCTCCAAAACCTCAGCCTCCCTGTCTGAAAAATGGGGATCATCAATATTTTGTGAGAACTAAATAAGAATGTATGAAAACCAACTGGCACATAGAAAGCTGAAATAAAATGGTAGCTCTTCTTATGGGCACCCACTGTGCCTTGTGCAAAGTTCTTCTGTGGAAGAGGTAGGTAGTAAAACTACAGCACTTTATCTTCTATGCACTCAGACTCAAGTGTTAAGAAATAAATAAAACTGGTCCTGTCTTGTCCAGGATCCATTAGGGGGAAGGAGCTAGAGCACAACTTAGAAACTGTTCCCCAGGTGTAGTGATCTCAGTTTCACTATTTTAAAAGCTTCTCTTATGTCCCTAGCACAATGCTCTGTATCCCTGTCCCTTGTTTTGAAACTCTCAGATCACCAAAGGTCTTCAGTGAAAGGGCAACTAAGGCTCAGGTAGAAGCAGGCGGGTCCAGTCACCTATAAGTCAGTGACAGTGCTAGGACCTAGGCCCATACTTCCTGCCTTTAAGATCACAGCTCTATGTCAGTGGGATGCCCTATACCTCCTCAAAGGTGAATGAAAGTAGGTTAGAGTCATCCAAGATTGCTGCAGATGAGGGGAGGTGGAGTGGAGAGTAAGTTGTTACCCAAACTCTACTCACCCTCAAGTCAGTCCTGAGCACAGCTCTAGAGACCTGTCTAGCCTGACTTTCGGTTTCTTCCCCAACAGGTCCTGACCACTTTCTTCAACCTGAGTGTCCTCTACCTCCATGGCAACAGCATCCAGCGCCTCGGAGAGGTGAATAAGCTGGCCATCCTCCCTCGGCTCCGGAGCCTCACACTCCACGGGAACCCCATGGAGGAAGAGAAGGGGTATAGGTAAGTGCCCTGCCCTGGAGCTAGGCTTCCCCAAGGGAAAGGAGGGGAGACAAGGAAAAGTAGAGACCTTTAGGCATTTCGTGCTGTCAGAATAAATTCAGTCTCCCCCAAACTATACTCAAATCCCTCCACTCCTGCCATCAGGGGAGATAGCAGCAGCTGGTGGGGGGGAATGGGGTGCTGGTGGGGGGGGCTGGCCCCCAGCCCGAGTCTTCCCCACAGGCAGTATGTGCTGTGCACCTTGCCTCGTATCACCACATTCGACTTCAGTGGGGTCACCAAAGCAGACCGCACCTCAGCTGAAGTGTGGAAACGCATGAACATCAAGCCCAAGAAAATCCGGATCAAGCAGGATGCATTCTGAGGTTCCCAGGACTGCAGCGGTCTGAAGGCCTGAGGACAGCCAGTGTTGGTTTGACAATACAATAAAGGATTTGAGCTGTTCAGCAGATTAGAAGTCACTTGTGCTGTGTAAAAATGCCCCCCAACTCAAGCAGTCAAGGAAGTTGTGAGGCTGGCTCTGGTCTTGCTTCACTGAAAGGTAGGCAGAGGAGGGAAAGGCCTGTTGGCCTGAGACACATGAGACCTGGGTTCACTGCATGGCCTTGGGGAACTTATCTCAACCCTGGGTCCTTTTTTCACTCTTCAGATCAGATATCCTGGAATTAGAGTTGCTTCACAGAACACCAGGGTTCTGTGGCGATGCCTCAGAGGCCTCGGTGATAAAAGGCCAAGAAGATATGCCGTGAATGCTGAATCCCCCATTTCCATCCAACCAGAGTAGTTACTCTCATGTTGTATATGTTGGGATTGTGCTCGAGACTTCATTTGATAAAAAGAACTTCTACCCTAGCCGGTTTGCTCAGTGTTTAAAGCGTTGGCCCAGGAACTAAAGGGTCATGGATTTGATTCCTGGTCAAGGGCACGTACTTCAGTTGCAGGTTCCCCAGCCCTGGTAGGGGCGCATGCGGGAGGCAACCAATCGATGTGTCTCTTACCTCAGTGTTTCTCATTCTCTCTCCCAACCTCCCTCCCACTCTCTGGAAATCAATGGAAAAAATATCCTTGGGTGAGGATTAAAAATAAAAAAGAAGAATCTTCTGCTTGAAAACTGGTTTGCTCACTCCAAGTCAGGTATTCCTGATCTGTCTGCACCATCACCACCAATCCCTTCCCAGGCTTTTCAGTAATTTCACTGAGTCTGCGGCAGGGTCCTCAGCAATGACACTGCCTGTGTTCCTATCACTGGAGAAATGACAAGCAATCTTATCCAATATGAGATTAGCCAAGGCCAAGTCTCAGAAAAGACCTGGGAACCTTGAACTCATATCTTGGACTCCTCTTAATGCCCGTAAAACAGTGGTCGGCAAACCGCGGCTCGCGAGCCACATGCGGCTCTTTGGCCCCTTGAGTGTGGCTCTTCCACAAAATACCATGGCCTGGGTGAGTCTGTTTTGAAGAAGTGGCATTAGAAGAAGTTTAAATTTAAAAAATTTGGTTCTCAAAAGAAATTTCAATCGTTGTACTGTTGATATTTGGCTCTGTTGACTAATGAGTTTGCCGACCACTGCCCTAAAAGATGTCCCCCTCCCCACCATCCATTTTCACTGCTCATAGACTTAAGTAGCCAGAAGTAAGCAGTAGGGTGCTGGGCAGGACAGAGGGGCTGAAATCAGCACACAGATGAATACATTTCCTTTATCAAGGGAGATAACCCCCCCCCCCAAAAAAAAGAAAAAAACACACCAAAACCCCAAACATGTAAAAACCCAGGGTGCTAGAAATACAAACTCAATTCATTCCAATTCAATCTCGTCCAGACACTGGTCACAAACCCTAGTGAGGTGCCTGTGAGCACCAAGTCGGAGAGGGGCAAAGAGTGAGGCCAAGAGAAAGAGTGGGAAAGGGGCCTTCATAGGCCCCCTAGTGATCACTCTCACAGTGTTACCTCCACCCCTTCCCAGTGACAGTGAAGACCTACCAGGCCCTGTCCTTTTGACCCCCACCCCACCCCTGGCCAGGGCTTCGAAGGCCAGTCCCAAATGGTTCTACCCTCTCTTGCTCCATCTTCACTTGTCCAGGCTTCTAGCCTCGCTCTTCTCCTCCTCCTCCACATTCTTCTCTGTGATTAGTAGGTCAGGGTACTGTATAAGCCATAGTGAGGCTGGGGCCAGGGGAGGCGAGGTGAAGAGAGAAGAAGAGCTGTCCAAGGACCACTGTCTTCACGGGATCCCAAACTGTACAACCAGCTCCTCTCTTGCGTCCACACGGATCTGAGAAAGTGCACTGTAGGCATAAGCAGCTATCCTGGAGACCTGAGATAGAGGGACCAGGGAGGAGAAGAAGAGAGAGAGACAGGTGAAAAGGGAGATCCAGAAACCAGGGGAGGAGGATCAGATGGCCAGAGAGGAGGGAATGATGGGGGATATAGAAAGCCAAATAGAAAGGTGGGAGCGAGCAGGGCCCACAAGCTACCAGGTTAACTCCAGTTCCCCACCTCCTATAAGGCAGAGAGGGTGAACCCTCTGCCACAACTTGGGCAGTGTGAGTGGGTAGGCAGGGGTGGGGCAAGGGGTGGCTTACCTGCTGCAGGTCGGAGAAGGGGATGGGTTCGCTGGCCAGCACTTGGTGAGGCTGACTGGTGAGAGACGGCAGTGGTGGCAGCTTCTTCCAATGAGTCAGGCTGCTGCTCAGCACAGCCAAGCGGGTGCTGGCCGATAGGGAGGGGTGGGATGGGCAATCAGTTTACAATCTGTCCTGCCCTGCCAAGCTCAGCCCGGGTAAGCCTCCCTCAGACCAGAGAAGCAAGTGACAAGGCCTCAGCTGACCACAAATTCACTCCAGGCCCACCTCCCTTGGCCCTCTGCATCCTTGAGTGTCACAGGACAAATAGCATTGACATGAAGGTATCCAAGAGGTTTGTGGTCAGTTTCTTGGGCTGTACCCAAATGAAGAGGCTGGACTGGGCCCAGGCTGCAAAGCTGGATCAGGGATGGAGGGGAGGGGAGGAGTCCAAGCTGGCCAGGTGCTCACCTGTACTGCCTTGCCCGGTCCATGTACTCATGCTGCTCCATGCCCTGGGAGTCTGCAGCAGACACGTCAATGATGTTGCTTTGGGGAGAAGAGAAATAGAGAGGACATGACAGGTACATCCAAGAGGGAGGAAAAGGATTCACTGCCAGGTGCTAACTCCAGAACTCTCTGACACCAGTGCCCCCACCTGCCTACTGGAGCAGGGCTGGGCCCAGAAGTGCCTCTCCCACTGACTGTGTTCCATCCCCCATGTCCTGGGTCAGCTCTCTCTATTCCAGCCTTTGACACAGATAGAGGAGCTCTGCCCCAGGCCTGGTTCTGTGATGCTCACCTGGCTGTCTTGGCAAGAATGGAGGAGAGCAGGGCCTGCTCATCTGTGCGAGCGGAAGGCAGGCTGTGGTAATTGGGCTCGGCTCCATTGAGGGCTTTGGTGGGGGGGCTGCTAGGGTCCAGCAGCAGCTTCCGCTCCTCTCGGTCCTAGGAGAGATCATCAGGGAGAAAGCAGCCCTGGAGCCCTTAGTCCAACCTGCCTTTCCTGGGTTCTCTTCTCAGCCCAACTCTGACGTTTAAGCAACAAAAATATTTTTATTAGGAATATCCCAGTGCCCCACTATATGTCAGATAAGACTCAGTTCCTGCTTGCCCTTTGAAGCTCAGCTCGGTGGTCCAGGACAAAGTAAAGTGGACCCAAACTGTCGCGGATGCCCTGAAAAGATGGACAGAGGCACAAAAGAGGTATTCAGTAACAGCCCTGGAGCTTTAGAAAATAGTCCAGCAACTTGTGGAGACAGAATCCTGGAGGCTGGAAGCCAGAAGAGGTAGAAAACACCAAAAACAGTGTGGTCCACAGGGGAAATTGATGCAAGCCAGAAGCCCAATGACCCCCCTGATTCCCCAAACCAGGCCCTCCCCAGCAAGGCTGTCTGTTCCCAGGACAGAGGCCATTTGAGGCCAGACATGGACCTAAGCTCAAAGAGAAAACACACCCAAGCTCTTAATGCCCATTCCTCATATTATTTCAGGGCAGGAGCTCCAGCCTCAACTTCTGGGTCACACAGGCTAACTGTGCTTCCTTCTCGAGGGCAGGTCCCTTATCCTCTCAGGTGTTCACCTCTTCTGCTCTGATGCTCTCTTTATATGGGACTCCCAGAACCAAACTTGATGCACCTGGGGATCCTGACCGGAATCAAGGGAGCTGTTCCCTCCCTCGCTAAGGCGTCACACCTCTATTAGTGTGGCTTCATTAAAGTTCAGCAGCCCTGTTACTACTAGCCTACACTGATGATCACAACCCCCAGAACTGACCTGGGGCAAAGTCTCCCTGGTCATGTATAATTCCGTATGTCTCTTTGTCCCAGTTTAGTTCCTTGTTCTAATATTTCTGGATACAACCCTGCCTTGAGCCCATCAGCTGCAAATCCCTGCTGGCTTTGTGTCAGCTGCAAACTGGATAAGCAGACCTGCTGGGGATCTAGCCAAGCCACAAAGAGTGAGGGTGCTCAGGACAAAGTCAAGGACAAGGGGCCTATCCTGGCTAATGCTGACTCACCAACTGGTAGTGCCAGACCACCAGACCCCTCAGTGTTCCACTCCAGCCTATCTCAGTTCCTACCACTGACTTCCCCACAGCAGGCTCCCAACTTCTCTGCCCAACTCTCCTTGTAGAGGGCCACTTCCTCCTGCCCTGCCTGCCCCACCCTAAGCAGGCCCAGCCTTGTCACATGACTCTTCCTGCTCAATCCTAGGTTGCCCAAGTGTTCACAGTTCCTAGCAGCATGAGACAGAAGCTGTGAGCTTCTGCCCCATTAACTCCCAACTCCTAGACACTTCCATTCCTAAAGGACAGGCTAAGTACTGAAGTGCTAGAAAGACAAAATACTTGCTAAAGATTAAACTATCTCTCAGAAAAGCTGGTTCCATCATGAAGTCTGAGTTTGTTTCCTGTGTCCATCCTTCCTCCAGCCCCACTTCAGACAGACCTTCTTGCAGGACAGGGTAGTTTCTCCCCATGGGTTCCTGAGACCTAGCCTCCCAGAAGCCATACTACTCCCAAACGACATTGCCTCACCCACAAATGGCAAAGGGAACATAGGGGAGGTTTTTCACACCGAATTTTGTTCCCGAGTCAAAGTCAACCCAGGAGTCAGTTTCACAGTCTACCCTAGCATAGACACACTAGTCATCTAGAAGAGACAGCTTGATCCAATGGATAGGGCACATGGCTTGGCATCAAGATACCTTGGCTATGGCACTTCTCAGCTTTGTAACCTTTGATAAGGCACTTAGCCTCTCTGAACTTTTTCCTTGTTTTTCTTTAATTTTTGTTCATTGATTTTAGAGGAGAGAGACTTTTATTTGTTCCACTTATTTATGCACTCATTGGTTGTTTCTTGCATGTGCCCTGACCAGGGATCGAACCCACAACCTTGGTGTATTGGGATGACCTTCTAACCAACTGAGCTATCTGCAAGGGCACCTAGGCTTTTAATAGACATAACTGGTACCTTATGACAAATGTCTGGCAAAAGTCAAGTGAGATAACTGTAAAAGGGCTTTGAAAATTGTAATATGTTGTGCATGTCTTTGTATTATTATAATAATGGGGCAGTGATGAGAGGGGAAGAGGAGCCAGCCCAAGAGCTCAAAGAGGGATTTTTTTGATAGCGAATTGATTATGGCTTATAGACCAGGTAATTAGACTTTTGCCATCTGAGGTCTCAAATCACCTAGCACTGACCAAACACCATCTTTGGGGGTTAGGAAAAGAAGTGAGAGCCCATCAAAGGCAAGGTGGAGATTGAGGAGAGCAACAAGCCCAACTCTTCCAGCTAGAAGCTGCTTTATCCTTTCTCATAAGACAGGCATTAACCCTTTCTGAGTCATTGCCAGAAAGAGTCCATATTATGTTTTAAGAGACAACTTCCCATAAGCCACAACTTTCCTCAGTAGTGAGGGATACTGTCTCTTTAACAGGCTGGGGTGAAGTGAAAGATATTGGCTGAGGCATGCCTAACATAAGACAGAGGAAATGTGATTGTGTTCATTGTGTTCAGCCACCCATGCCTCTCATACAAATGACATTTTCCCAAGCCTAAATCCTTAACCCAAAAGAGGTTCATATGAGTCACTGGGGAAAGACCTTCTCCCAAATACCAGTGACATAATCCATTTCTGTCACCATCTGGGGCTAATTGCTGAAACCTTTCTACTGTCTTTGTGTCTAGTATGTGTTGAGATGTGGAACCCAGGCACAGAAGCAATCAAAAGCGAGGGGCCAACAGCTTAAGACTTCATCCTTGGAAAGGTTTCCCCTCTCAGAGGAGGTCAGGTGGGAAGGACCAGAATTAGTGTGGTGTGAGCCCAGCTGGTGGCTCAGTGGTTGAGCACAGACCCATGCACTAAGAGGTCGGTAGTTTGATTCCGGGTCAGGGCACATGTCCGGGTTGTAGGCTCCAGATCCCCAGTAGGGAGCGTGCAGGAAGCAGCCAATCAATGTTTCTCTCTCTCACTTAAAAAAATGAATAAAAACACATATATTTTTAAAAGTGTGGTGTGAAAATACACGAAGAGGGATAATTTAAAACTGTACAGGTCTCCCCAAGCTAATTCTTCTTGCAAAGGGATGTGATCTACAGCCAAATTCCCAGGGCAAGAACCCATCTAGCTAGAGGAACTGTCAGGCCCAGGTGGGGACTGCACTGGAACAGTCAAAACTGAGTTCCCCATCCCATACCACCACCCGCCTCTCGCCCCCCGCCCCCCGCCGGCCCAATCCAGCCAAAGGTAAACCCGATGTGTTACTTCCCAAATAATTTTCCACACATCCTGATGTCCTCGTTGTGCTTATTAAATCCTTCACTAACTCAAATGCCACCACCTACCAGAGGCCTCCTCTGACCCCAGACATCAGTGAGCTGCCTTCTCCAACCCCAGGGACTGAGAGAATATACAGATTCCTGACTTATCTCAGGACAAACTAACTCTGAGCCTCAGCTTTCCCACCTCTACAACGGATTCACAAAGCCCGCTAATGCAAGCACAGGGAGGGGGGAAGGGAGTGCTTCCCAGGGACCTAGACTAAGGATCCTTGAAGCTGTAAAGGTCTGAAAGAAGGGGAGGTGAAAGGGTGGGAGAGCAAGTGAGATAAGCGGCTGCCAGCACACCCCACTGCACGCCCCAACGCGGTGACTGTACAGAGAGAACTGGGGCTTTAACAGTAGAGGCCGGCCCGGCGTCTCCTCTGTAATATGTCCCTTCCGGGCCTCCGTACTCAGTGAGCCTCGCAGTCCAGCTCCCCCCCGCTTCTGCAGGGTTTTTTCTGAGTCCCATGCCCTAGGGTTTCAGCCCTCATTCCCGAGCCCCGCCCGCCGCGGCCGCACCTGGTCCGAGTCCTCGTTCTCGCTGCTGTAGCAGCACCCCATGGCCGGGGTCGGGCCGGGCGCTCAGGCCGTGAGGAGGGACGGCGTCCGTAAGGAGCCCTTCCGGTCACATGACCCGTGGCTGCAATGAGCAAGCAAGTACCTGCCTCCACGACTACCCCTTCCCAAAGCCGCTTCGCTACCGCTGCGCCCCTGAAACCCTGGCTTCCGGCCCCGCCCCCACCGCGTGACCATTTCCAACCAATGGGAAGGCATACCCTGCGTGACAAGACGCAAGACACGTGATGGGAGGAAAGGGAGGGGCTTATCACATGACTTCAGCCTCTTCTCAATCTCTGAGCTCGTTCTCCCCTGCAAGCCATAGAGGGTCTCGAGTGGTCGTGTGGCCTCCAGTCTACCTTTGCGGGCCAGTGAGCGAACTCATACCAAGTGTCATCATGATGTGGTCTCCTAAATGCCACGCGAGGGGCGATGGGATGCACACACGTAGGCCCCAGTTGCTCAGTGGCAAGTCGGGGGACACACGGTGTGACGACCAACGTAGTTCTCGGCCTGAATTGAAGATCTGACACTTAATGGAAGAAGGAACCTTACACCTTCACAAGCGGAAGCGGAGTGGAGCTTAATCCTAGTAGTGGAGATTGAGGCCACCTTACTGATGTCTTTGCCCTTAGGCACTTATCTTCAATCCTGCCATTTTATGGCAGCCCTACTATCTTAACTCACAAAGCTCACCATCATTGCTTTTTTAGAACCATCCCATGTCTTCCCTAGGACCCTGAAAACAGGTCCAAGTCTGTCATTCAAAATCTTGCAGGTTCTAACTAACACCTGCTTCCCACTCCAGGCCCAGAGGGTGGTGGTGCAGGGGTTGGGGAATGCCTCACCAGCCATAGCAGTTTGTTGATTGACCTCCTGGACTTTGCACGTGTATCCGGGCACACTGTCTCCCCACTAGGTCTGCTTGCTGTATTCAGGATTCAACAATACCCTCCTGATTCCCTTCTCTAACTTCATTCTCTGGACATCTGTGCTTAATCCCCATTCTGTGTTAAATCATTCATTTATTGAATCAAATTTTACTGAATATCTGCAATATGTCACATACTGTTGTATCTGAATATGTAGCCGTTCACAAAACAGCCAAGAGTCCTTGTATTCATGGAGCATCCATTCTAGTGACCACATTATATTGTATTCACTGTTCCTGCACCAGTTTCTTCTACCAAACATGGAGTTCAAAAACAAAACAAAACACAACATCCACAAAAAACATGGAGTTCTTGGAGGACAGGGACAAGATCTCACTCTTTTCTGTGACCCACTCCCTAGCACTTAGAGAAAACTCAAATTTGGAATTAATGAATAAATTACAACCTCCCTATCACGTTGGCTCACATCATACCCCATGTGCTGATCCAAGGGATTGTAGGAGAGGCTACCAAGACCTATAGCTCTTTTGCCCCTCAAATCAAGACTGTGGAGTTCTTATAAGTTCTGAGGGCTCCTGAAGGGTAGGAGGCAGCTCCAGCTTGCCCCTGGGGTTAGTAACTTGAACTGCAGGTTTCAGGTGACACCAGCAGCCTCAGCATCAATAATTGAGAGCAAGTCCAGCCTGCCTCAGGATTCTACTCCTACCCTCCAAGGACTTCCCCCTTCTGTCCTATGCTCCGATCTTCCTCAAGCAGGAGCCTCCAGCCCAGGTAAGCAGAGCTCTTGAGTGTGGGTTCCCATCACTCACCTATTCACACCCATTCATACATTTCTACTTTCATTTTTAGTTTCCACCACTACCAGTGGCCTCAAAAGGGCATGGAAGAACACAGGAAACTTATCCCTCATAGCCGGCTGGGGGGAAGAGAGCTGAGTGAAGAGAAAGTGTGTGCTCTGTGTATGCACATGTGAAGGGAATTCTGAGGGAGAAAAGAGGAGACTGCAGGAGAAAGGAGATAGGAAAGAAAAAGAAATATAGAATCAAGGACTCTTCTCACCCCTAGGGAAGCACAGAAGGAAAATCCTGGGGTGGGAAGGACATCTTATCCTAACACTCTGTGGAGTAAGTGTTTTGATTGCCTTTTTTTAAAAATATATTTTATTGATTTTTTACAGAGAGGAAGGGAGAGGGATAGAGAGTTAGAAACATTGATGAGAGAGAAACATCGATCAGCTGCCTCCTGCACACCCCCTACTGGGGATGTGCCCGCAACCAAGGTACATGCCCTTGACCGGAATTGAACCTGGGACCCTTCAGTCCGCAGGCCGACGCTCTATCCACTGAGCCAAACCGGTTAGGGCTTGATTGCCTCTTACTGAGGCAAAGCAATGACAGTGAAGGGGTTTCTGATGTAAAGCTGTGCCTTTTTGCTACACAGTAATGGGTCAGAGACCAAGCAGGCAGGGGTAGGGGCAGGAAAAGGATATGTCAGAAGGGAACTGGTGAAAGGGGTCCTGAAGAATGGTGACAAAAGAGATGAAGGGAGATGGGTGGAGCGAGCAAGGTGGAGGTGGGACCAGGAGCTGGAAGTGGGGAGGGGTATTTTGGGGTTGGGTTCTGAATTTAGCATGGAGTCCTTGAAAGTACATGGGCTTGGGATCAGACCAACTCAGATTTAAATCCTAGTCCTGCTGTGTGACTCTGGACAAAAGACTTAGCCTTTATGAGCCACAGTTTGTAAAATATAGGGATAATTATTACTACTAAGGATTGCAATAATGACAGGCAAATGCCAAGTGTGGCTTCCCCTCACTGTCTCCCTCCACTCCAGGACCCCTACCAGGACCAGGTAGGGACCATGTCTCCTGCCATCGCACTAGCCTTCCTGCCACTGGTGGTGACATTGCTGGTGCGGTACCGGCACCATTTCCGACTTCTGGTGCACACGGTCTTGCTGCGGAGCCTCCGAGACTACCTGTCAGGGCTGCGGATTGAGGAACGGGCCTTCAGCTATGTGCTCACCCATGCCCTGCCTGGGGACCCTACTCAAATCCTCACCACCCTGGACCACTGGAGCAGTCACTGCGAGTACCTGAGCCACATGGGGCCTGTCAAAGGTCAGTGTTCCCTGCATTCTGCTCCCAGAAGCAACTCCTCAAGATGGTGAAGGAAGAGCTGGGATCTGCCACTGTCTTAATGGGTGAATTAGGCAGGTTCTTGATTCTGTATAGGTCTCTTTTTTATCCTCTGGAAATGAGGGGGCTAGGCAAAGTTAATTCATCCAGCAAAAATTTATTGCCACCTCTGTTGTATCAGGTATGTGCTGGGTGCTGGGGGAGAAGAAAGTAGAGGCCACATGGGTGAAGCAGCCACAGATGCTGGCCTCAAGGGGGGTGCTTAATACAGAGGGGAATAACCATCTCTGCACATAACCCATAACTTTGTAATGTCTTTCTCTCTCACTACTGAGGCCCCCACATCCAATTCAAAGCAGCTCTCTGCCTGGATTTGTCTGAGTATCAGGTCCCAGCACAAGTCTTTCAGTCTTATTTAAGAAATTGGTCCAATTGCAAGGTTAGAAAGATGTTCAATGAACAAATAAGGGGAATTTAAACTGGAAGTTCTAGCAAAGCTCCTTCAAGAGACTAGAACAGCCTTGGGCAAACTACGGCCCGCGGGCCGGATCCGGCTGTTCTATCCAGTTCTCTTGCTCTCCCCTCCGCTCCTTTACTTTGAATTTATATTAGTTCACACAAGCACTCCATCCATGCTTTTGTTCCGGCCCTCCGGTCCAGTTTAAGAACCCATTGTGGCCCTCGAGTCAAAAAGTTTGCCCACCCCTGGACTAGAAGATGGTTTCTCAGAAGCCTTGTGATTGTTTCTGCCTGGACTTTCCTGGAGGAAGCAACAGTTTAAGAGCCTAGAAAGATTGCTTTCGAGTTGGCCAGGCAGGTGAGGATAGGGTTGGGAAGGGCAAAGTCAGCCACATAACAAATGTGACAGGAATGAGCCAGAATGGCTGACCCTGGGCATAGCTGTTTGGGATGGCTGTGGTACAGGCTACAGGTAGGCATAACTGAGAGCTGAAACTGGAAAGGTAAGATAGGATCAGTTCCAAGAAGGTCCTGAGTGTCAGGCTGAGGATCCCAAGTTCAATTCCCAAGGCCTTAGGATCAAGGAACCAGGGAGTGATAGTGTCAGGTTTATTTTTTTAGAAAGATTTCTAGTGGCTGGTGTGAAGACTGGTAAGCCTGGAGAAGAAGGGGTACCACTGGGGCAGCTGAGACTAGTCGGAGAGAGATAAGACTCCAGCTGGTTGGGAGCTGCAGGTGGGCATTTGAGATCTCTTTCTGTGGCCTAAAATCCACCTCCCATGTCTGCTGCAATAGCTATCTCTTCCCATAGGTCAGATCCTGATACGGCTGGTGGAAGAGAAGGCCCCTGCTTGTGTGCTGGAGCTGGGTACCTACTGCGGATACTCCACACTGCTTATTGCCCGTGCCCTGCCCCCTGGGAGTCGCCTTCTCACTGTAGAGCGGGACCCACGCACAGCAGTGGTGGCTGAAAAACTCATCCGCTTGGCTGGCTTCGACGAGCGCACGGTCAGCCCCCACCTCCCCAACTCTGGTCTCCTTCCTTGGCCTTGTCCTGGCCAGGCCTCCCCTGTGGAGGAATCCCACCTAGGAGAAAGCAGCAGCTCCACTTAAGGAACTGTGATCCTGGAGGCTGTGTGAACTCTTGTTCCAAGTCATTTGCACATATTTACTGCTGTGAGTGACAAAGAAGCAGTTAAGAGGAAAGTCTCTGGAGTCCAGCAAATCTGGGTCTAAATCTCAGTCCGCTAATTAGGTATGAGACGTTGGGCAAAGCACTTATCCTCTGAATCTCAGCTTCTTCACTGGCTGGATAGAAATCACAATACTAGCCCCAGCCGGTTTGGCTCAGTGGATAGAGCATTGGCCCACAGACCGAAGGGTCCCAGGCTCAATTCCCAGTCCTGGTTGGGGCACATATGAGAGGCAACCAATCAATGTGTCTCACTCACATCAGTGTTTCTCTCTCTGTCTCTCCCCCTCCCTTCCATTCTCTCTAAAAAATCAATGGAAAAATGACCTTGGGTGAGGATTAACAAAACAAAAACAAAGAAAAATCAAAATACTGATCCTGACTTCTTGGGTTCTGAGGCCAGAGGAAATGTAAGAACACTGGTGGGGATCTAGACCAGGACCTGGCATAAAGTAAGCCAGATCCTGATGGGGTCTGGTGGGGGATAAACCTGGTTTGTCCTACCCTAACCTCCAGCTCCTCCCACCCCCACAGGTGGAGCTCATCGTGGGTAGCTCAGAGGAGGTGATCCCGCGCCTACGAACCCAGTACCAGCTGAGTCGGGCAGATTTGGTACTCCTGGCACACCGGCCCCGATGTTACCTGCGGGACCTGCAGCTTCTGGAGGCTCATGCTCTGCTGCCAGCTGGTGCCACTGTGTTGGCGGACCACGTGCTCTTCCCTGGTGCACCCCGCTTCCTGCAGTACGCCAAGAGCTGTGGCCGCTATCGCTGCCGTCTCCATCATACTGGCCTCCCAGACTTTCCTGCCATTAAGGACGGCATAGCCCAGCTCACCTACACAGGACCTGGCTGAGGTCTAGGCCCAGGGGTACTTACTGCTGCCCCACCTCACCCATCCAACCAAAGACCTCAGAACATCCCTTCCCTTCCCTGCTTGTGGCCTGATACATGCTGGGCTTGGGGTTGGGGAGACTCTCTCCTCCTACCTCTGCCCCACTCACCTGAGGCATCAAGTTATGTCAGATTGCTTGGTCCCACTGCTTCCAGAAAAAGCCATGAACTGACAGGCAAAGGCCTGAGCTCCCACCCCAGCTCTGTCACTGATTTGCTGGGTAGCTCCAGGGGAGTCCCTGCCCTGATCTGAGACTTAATCTGCTCTCTTAACACTAAGTAAACTGGCTGGAAGAGTTCTAGATGCTTCCCAGCTCTGGAACTCAGAAAGCCTACCCTCCCTAGCCCATGCCATTGTGGATTAAAAGAAACAGTAAACTCTAAGTTAGAAGCCCTGCAGAAATGGCTGGTGCAATCTGGGCCAGAATAGAAGGCAGTGAAGCCTGGGCCCTGGCCTTCCCTAGCCCTGGCCCACATGGCCAGGTAGGTTTGCCCAAAGTCCCTTGAATGCCCTCTCCCAAAAGTTCAAGAAAGGATGCTGGATTCCTCTGGGCCCCACCAAAAAAAAGGGAATAGACAATGGGGGGAGGGAGGTATCAGTCCTGTGTCTTTATTAAAGAGAGTTAGAAAGAGACTACACCTCAAGGGGTGAGGTACTGGCCAGAAAGGTGGGGTGGACTCAGGTCCTGGGGATACAAGGGCAGGTTGATGGCCTGGGAGGGGCCAAGGAGACCAGGTCCTGGCAGCAGCTGAGGAGGTGCATGAGGGTGAACTTTCAGGCACTGGGGTGATCAGCTGGTTCTGCAGGAGTCACAGGGTAGGTTGGGAAGGCCTGGAATCTCCCTGAGGCCACTCTGCCTTGTCTATTTAGATCATCCACTGGTCCTGATCCTGTTCGTTGCCTTCCATGTCCACCTGGAGAGGAGGCTGGGTGTGGGTGGGGAGGGGCCTCAGCCACCCAACCAGCCCCAGTCCCAGACCCTGCTCCTGGCTGGATCCAGGGTCTCTGTACCCCTTGGCCACCAATTAGGTCAGGGGCAGGGGCCCAGGAGCAGAGGCCATTCCACACCCCTGCCTACCTCATTGACCTCTCCATCATCAGGTGACTCATTGTAGTCATTCATCTCGTCCATGTCCTGCATGTCTTCATCATCCTCTGAGTCCTCTTCACTATCCTCATCGTCATCTTCATCCTCCTCTTCCTCATCATCATAGTGCTGGTGAGGCAGGGGAGAGCCTGTAGACTCTACAGCCTTCTTGGACCAGTTTAAGGGCTGGCCTACTTGGAGCCTCTCTCTGGAGTCAACAAATGACCCCTACTCCCCAACCCTGCTTGAGTCTAGCAGGCTGGTGCATGTTCTGCAGGACCTTGGTTCTGGGCCCAAAGCCCACCCCCTCTAGCTCCCATTTCTGGCCTCCATCCAGAGCTGAGGATCACAACTGCTCTGGAGTCAGAAGCAGGACCTTCAGAATTAGAGCAGAGCCTTAGTCCACCTGGGCCCCACTCACCTCTGAGGCCGGCTTGCCAATAGGTACCAGGTTGTTGTCTTTCTCTGCGATGCTCTGGAGCTGTGGCCAAAGGGGAAGAAAAGCAGGGCCAGGGCCCAAGCAGGGAAGGTCAGGAGCATGGGACTGGACCACTCTGCCCACAAGAAGACCCCCTGCCAAGTGTGAAGGAGAAGCTTCCAGTTCTCAGGAAGATTCAATCCCTTTCTCTCCTGTCATCTGCAATTTGATCCAATTACATAAACTCTCTGGGCCTTGACTTTCTCATAAGATTATGGTGAGGGTGAAGTGAAAGACTATCAGCCTAGAACAGGGGTGGGCAAACTTTTTGACTCGAGGACCACAATGGGTTCTTAAACTGGACCGGAGGGCTGGAACAAAAGCATGGATGGAGTGTTTGTGTGAACTAATATAAATTCAAAGTAAAGGAGCGGAGGGGAGAGCAAGAGAACCGGATAGAACAGCCGGATCCGGCCCGCGGGCCGTAGTTTGCCCAAGGCTGGCCTAGAACATGGCATCTACTAGGTCCTCAATAAATAGTATAAATTATTTCCTATGCTTTTTGGAAAAGAACCTGGGCTCCAATCTGGCCCAGAGGTCCCATGGTCCTGTGGAAAATTAGGGTAATGCAAAGCTGAGAACCCAGCTCCCAGCCTGATTATTTTCAGCTCAAAGCAAAAAGCTCCTCCAGGGTAGGTCTCTAGAGTAAGGCTGGATCATGACCAGTGAAGGGGAAATCCCTGACTGAGGCTCACCACTGTGCTGGGTGCTCACTCACCCAGGCTTGATGCTGCTGTTCTTGCTGCTGCAGCTCTGTCTCTTCCACACAAGGCCGATCCAGATTAAACCACAGCGTTTCAGTCACACGGGGGAAGAGGGAGGGAAACAAGGTGGACATGGCTCCTAGACTGAGAGAAAAGGTCAGGTGAATCCAGCTCTCAGATGTGTTGGTTTTGATTTGGGTTACAGTTTGACTTGGCGGTGGGGTGGAGTGGAAGGGAGAAGAGAAGCAGCTAGCTCTTCTCTGTGGGAGTCAGACAGACATGGGTTTGCGTCCTGGCTCCACCACTTAATAGCTGTTTGACTTCAGCCAAGTCATTTAACCTGAGTCTGCTTCCTCATCTGTAAAATGGGGATAATAACAATATACCACCCTCACATTTATTCTGATCCTTAAGTAAGGTAATTTACTTCATGGATAAGTAAAACTGTAAGCTGTTCAAAGAGGGAAGGAATGGACGCCAATGTAGAGATAGGAATCCAAAATGCATACTAGCATTACAAAAGTAGAGGTAGCAGGGCTTCACGAAACTGTCTCTATCTCCTTCAAACACTAAAAACGATTTTTTTGCCCTCCATGATTATCCATACATATCTACCCAGTGTCCGAAATTTAGGACATTAATCACCTTTCATAAACCACAGCCAATTTTTTTGGGGGGGGTAGGGGCGGAGGCGTGCAAATATGGTTCACTAAGACATTCTAAAGGCATGGGTAAATGTGTAAATAAGTAGATGGAAGGTTGAATGAACTAACATGTGAGAGAACAAGTACATTCAGCTCGGATTAAGCAGCTGAGGGAGCTGACCAAGAAGGTCCCAGAGAATATGAATTAAAACCTTTCGGCTCACAGGAAAATTGAGGCTCAGCAACAGGCAACGACTGGGCTCTAGGTCACACAGTGAATTGAGGCACAGAACTCCGGCGGGGGAAAGGTCCAGTCCGGGTACTAGCGGTGAGCAGGCGAAAAGGATCTAGGTCTAGTTCTGCTTTTGCCCTTACTTATTTGACCGATTCCGGGCTAGCCCTACCCTTCCGTGAACCTGAGCTTCCCAGACCACGTAACAGGTACAACACATACCAACCATCATGCCCCAAAATTACTGAGTGGCACAGAGACCCAAGTTCCGAAAACCCAAACCGTCGCCGCAAAGCCACCGCCCATTCTTTGCTTATTATGATAATGACAGTGAGGCTGACCAACAGGAATAAGCCAGGGGCGGGTTTCGGAGATGCATTTACCCTTATAGGGTTGCTAAAGGCGAAAGGAGCGGGGCTTAAATAGGGCCAATTAACTGGAAGAAATGCTGGGTGACAAGGTGTGAGACCAATGAGTGACGGATCTTGTGCGACGAGGTGGGGCTTAGTCTCGCGGAAGCGGCCAATGAGCTGACGCTCTTTAATATTGAAAGGGTAGTCTAAACACGGATCTCTGGTGGAGTCGGGTCAGGGAAGCGGGCTTTCTCTGGGGAAGGGAGGAAAGGGCAAAGAGACTGCAGACGCAGTCTTGCTTCTGTACTTACCGCGCCGGGAGGCGGCAGCCGGCAGTGACCCGGAAGCACTTCACTCCGCCTCAGCGGAAGAACCCACCAGAACCTGGGACACACCGAACGCATGCGTTATTGGCCTCCTTTTGTTTCCCGCTCCCGCCCACCAGACCGGACGTGACGTTACACACTTTAGTCGCGTAGTTGGAGACGGAAATTGGTTGCGCCTTCTCTGTTGGCCCCGCCTTGAAACTCAGTCAATCGGCCTCTCCAATCTGCCTGGCTCCCGGTAGCCCTTGCCTACGGCTCCACTTAACCCCGCCCCTCTGCCTACGGATGGTATTTGGTCGCCAGCCCGTGCTGGAAAATAGCTGGGTGCCTGTTTGTTATGCTGTGTACTAGGAAAATTAATCTGCTTCTAACCCGGAATCGCTGGGTGGTTTTACACAGTTTCTGTCTGTCCTCTCTCCTAGTTTCCGGTTTGGCGCATACATTCATTTATGTATGGCTTCCGCGAAAATACAGAGTATCCCAAAAACATGTATACACACTTTAACAGTTGATAGCTCAATTTATGTTTCTTTTAAACCAGACTAAGCTTTGAACAAAGGAAATTCAGCCCAAGCCGGTTTGGTTCAGTGGATAGAGCCTCGACCTGTGGACTGAAGGGTCCCAGGTTCGATTTGGGACAAGGGCACATGCCGGAGCTGCGGTTGTGGGCTCCTTACCCAGTAGGGGGCAGACAGGAGGCAGCCAATCAATGATTCTCATCATTGATGTTTCTATCTCCCTCTCCCTTCCTCTCTGAAATCAATAAAAACAAACTAACAAAAACAAAAAATTCATCCCTAAAATGCTATTGGAAGTTTGAACACACAGTTGAAGTACAAACACTGCCTTTATAATTAAAGCGTGTAAACATTTTGGGGGGACAAAATGTATACACTTTAACAGCTGATACTTAATTTTTACTCCTTTTCTGGTTTAACTGATTTGAAATAATGGGTGAAGCCAGCCTAAGCTCTGAACAAAAAAAAATTATCCACTGGACTATTTTATGGGAATATATAAAAGATAAGTTTACGGTACAAAACTGGCAACAGTTGACAAATTGAGGGTGCACAAATACTGAACGAAATGATCCTTGATGTTTGTGATTCCGTTGCTTCACATTATCGGCAGAATGGTCACCAGTTTGAAAACGCATTGAACAACAACAATAAAAGTATTCATTTCTGTAGATTCTTTTAAATTTTGAAAATGAACTGTATATTAATAAACACTAACTTTATAATAATTCAAAGTGTGTATACATTTTTGGGGGGACACCCTATATTTGAGCCCCTAGTATAATCCAGCCTCTGCAAGAAGCTGAAGATAAATCCAGGAACATGGTCCCTACCCCAAACACCTCACAGTCCAGTGGGGAAGCAACTGCAGACCCGCAGAGGTCTCACTTGTTTCTTTTTTTCTTTTTCTTTTTTTATTGATTTCAGAGAGGAAGGAAGAGGGAGAAAGAGATGGAAACATCAGTGATAGAGAATCACTGACCGGCTGCCTCCTGCACGCCCCCCATTGGGGATCGAGCCCACAACCTAGGTATGTGCCCTTGACTGGAATCAAACCTGGGACCCTCCAGTTCGCAGGCTGGTGCTTTCTCCACTGAGCCAAAACAGCTAGGGCTCACTGGTTTCTTAAGATTGCCTGTCCAGTTCTGTATTTGAGATTATTCAAGGGCCTAAGTGACTAGTCAGCCTTGGGCACAGCTGAATTCCTCTGCTGCTGAGAAATTCAGCTGCCCTTTTGATTAGTGATCAGCCTCATCCTCTCTTCCACTTTTTTGCTGATGTCTCGGTTCTTGTAACCTGATTCACCATCCTTTTCAGAGATCCTCATGTCTTCTAGCAAGAGGTCTTTCATACCCAACTCCCATTAAGCTCCATCACCCATAGCCTATCAGCCTCTTCCAGGGCTAGTAATTAAAAAATACACTCCTGCCGAAACCGGTTTGGCTCAGTGGATAGAGCGTCGGCCTGTGGACTGAGGGGTCCCGGGTTCGATTCCGGGCAAGGGCATGTACCTTGGTTGCGGGCACATCCCCAGTGGGAGGTGTGCAGGAGGCAGCTGATCGATGTTTCTCTCTCATCGATGTTTCTAGCTCTCTATTCCCTCTCCCTTCCTCTCTGTAGAATATCAATAAAATATATATATATAAAAAAAATACACTCCTTCCCCAACAAGATGTGTGACCTTTAACAAGTCTTTTCCCTTGATTTGTTTCCTCTTCAACTGCCATCTTAATCTATGCCCAGCCTTCTTCTCTGTTTGTTATAAAGTTTTTCATTAAAGAGTAAAATTTGGCCCTAGCCGGTTTGGCTCAGTGGATAGAGTGCTGCAGGTCTGTGGACTGAAGGGTCCTGGGTTTGAGTCTGGCCAAGGGCACATGCCTGGCTTGCAGGCTCAATTCCCAGTGTGGGCATGCAGGAGGTAACTAATCAATGATTCTCTCTCATCATTGATGTTTCTGTCTCTCCCACTCCCTTCCTCCATGAAACCAATAAAAAAATATTTTTTAAAAAAAGGATAAAATTTGCCTCTTGGAAATGGCCATATTTTTTACTAATCCATTCAATAAATACCTATTGAGTGCCTCACTATGTGCCTGTCAGTATTCTAAGTAGTGGGTATACAATAATGAAGAAAATGAACCAAAAAAATCTTTCTCACCCTAGCCGGGTGGCTCAATTGGTGGAGTATTTGTCCGCACACCAACAGGTTGCGGATTTGATTCCTGGTCAGGGCACATACCTAGGTTGTGGGAGGCAACCAATTGATGTTTCTCTCACATTGGTGTTTCTCTCCCCCGACCCCTTCCTCTCTCTCTAAAATCAATTTAAAAATATTCTCAGGTAAGTATTGAAAAAAAAAAATCTCTCTCCTCATGAAGTTTCTAATATAATGAGATAGATAAACAATAAAGATAAATAAGACACATAGTTTAAGATTGCAGTAAATACTAAGGAGATAAAATAAACCAGTGAAGTGGAAATAAAACATTGGTGGGGAGTTTTTATTTTAATTAATTAATTAATTTATTTATTTATTTATTTATTATTTTTGTGGGGGATAGGTTTTATTCTAGAAAGGACAGCCAAGAAAGTCCTTGCAGGGAAGGTGACTTTTGTAGAAAGTTCTGAAGGAAAGGAGAGAGAACACTATTCTGATATTTAGGGAAGAGCATTGCAGGGACAGTAAGTGCAAAGGGCCTAGAAATAGCTGGAGCATAGTGTACCCTGGGGACAGTAAGAGAAGACAGAGAGGTAGCAGGAGCCAGATAGGAGCCTATCAGGTCATAATAGGGACTTTGGCTTTTACTCCATGTTGAGGATCCTGGTGAAAGGTTTTGAGTAGAAGATCCACACAATCTGGTTTATATTTTAACAGAGTTACTCTGGCTGTTCTATGAAGACTAGATTTATAAGGGGCAGTGGAATAAGCAGGGAGACCATTTGGGAGCCTATTATAATAATGCAGAGGTGGGGGATGGGAAGTGATTGAATTTTGAATATACAGTTGACCCTGAACAATGCATCAACCCCTGCACAGTTGATAATCTGCATATAACTTTTTACTCCCTCAAAACTTAAATTGTCCCTCAGTATCTGCAAGGGATTGGTTCCAGGACCCACCACAGATATTAAAATCCCCACATCTGTTGCCTATATTGATCAATGTATATAGGTGGCCCTCCAAATCTGTGGACTCCCAAACGTGAGTCAAAAACAGTACGAATAGAGACTGAAAAAGTTCATGTATAAGTGGACTTTGCAATTCAAATTCATGTTGTTCAAGAGTCTACTATATCTAGAAAGTAGAGATAGCAATGTTTGCTGACAGATTGGATGTAGAATATCAGAGGAAGAAAGGAGCCAAGATTTTTGACCTGAACAACTAGAAGACTATTGTTGCCATTTCTTGAGATGGAAAAGACAAGAGAGGTGCTAGTTTGTTTTTGTTTTTTTTGGGGGGGGGACTCTCTGGAGGTCATTTGGGGTTATGTTGAGTTTGAGATGTTCATTAGAATGGAGACGTTGAGGGGGTAAAGGGACATAAGGGTTTGAAGGAGAGAGATCCAGGCTGAAGATATCAATTTGGGAGTCATTAGCACATAGATGATATTTAAAGCCATGAGTTTGGATGAGATCACCAACAGAGTGTGTGTAAATGGAAAATAGTTTCCTTTAAAATTCTGAACTTGAGGAAACTAGAGCAGCAAACCAGACTGAGAAAGAGAGTAAAAAAGATTAGAAAGCTTGGATGGTAACCTGTAAGCCAAGTAAAAAAGGAATATCAGGAAGGAAATAGTTTGGTTTTGAACAAAATTGTGCCTCTATGTTTCCCCAACTGACTGTGAACTCCTTGAGTGCACAGACTGAATGGTTTCTATGTCCCCATGATCCATCCTGACCTCTCCCTTCTCCTGGGATCCCTTATTTGCTCCCCTTGTGACTTATGTCCCCATTAGTCTCTCCTCCTGCTTCCTTTCCTTATAAGATCTCTACCTCAAGCACCCTTTACCTCCCATCCTTCCTGGCAACTCTGGTCTGATGGGAAATTCCCAGGTAACCTAGAGTTTCTTACCAAGGTCCTCTGACAGGTTCAACAAGTCATGGTGACTGGAGTGGGATAAGTGGAAATTTTGAACACTGACTATTTTTTGCTTCAGCAACTGAGTCAACGATGGTGGTATTTGTTTTACATTCATTATCCACCATTTATATTTGCCAAATGTTTGACTTTCTTTTATATTAAGGACAATGAAACGAAGACTCTAAGAGATTAAGTAATTTGATTCATATTCATTTGTTTCACTGTTTGATTAACATTTACTGAGTGCCAATGAGTGCTAGACACCTTGAATAGGCCCTTTGACAGAAAGACTAAGCAGAAATAATCTCTGTCCTAAAGGAAAATACAGTGTACTGAGGACAAAGACAATTATAGAAGAGGGAGAGATGAATGGGTTCTGGATAAACTGAGGAAGAGAGAAATGGGTTCTGGAAAAATGGAGTTTATACTTGAGCTTATACTTTTGTTTCAGGAAGAAAAACATTTGAGTATAATTTGAGGGATAAGTAGGAATTCATCTGGTAGATGAGTGGGAGAACAGGGATGCACACAGGCATATAACATGCGAGGGCATGAAGTTGAAAGCAGATGATGTGTTTAGAGAACAGTAAGAATCCTTTGGGGCATTTAGGTGTCTGGGGATGGAGAGAGAAAGAATGTTAAGAGGATTCAAATGGGGAAAGGCTTTGGTGGCCTTTAGATGGAATGCACAGTATGGGAGCCAGGATTTGGAGTCTTACCTTGGCCTTTTTGTTGACTTGAAGGGGACTACAGTCAGGTCTCTCCCCATCATTTAGCTTATGTTTTCTCTAACATAATATCCCAACCATGTCTCCAGCTCTGATATGCGTGTCTAGAAGGCCTCCCCAGACCTGGCCCTTTCTGCCTTGAGATATTATCGTCTCTTTCATTATGTTTTATACAAGCCAGGGCCTGGGCTGAAAGCAGGAGGCATGATGGTGATTTCCTAACAGTCAGAGCCCATATGCTGGAGAGGGAAATCCATGGCTCTGTGCAGAAATTTCTCAAGGATTCAGGAAGGGCCAGAATTGACTGATGTGAATTTAATGCTAGTGAGAGCTGCTTCCACAATTCTTTTTTTGTTGTTATTATTTAATAAATCTTTATTGTTCAGATTATTACAATTGTTTCTCCTTTTTCCCCCATAGCTCCCCTCCACCTGTTTCCCACCCCACCCTCTGCCCTTACCTCCCCCTCACTGTCCTCATCCATAGGTGTACGATTTTTGTTCAGGCTCTTCCTGCACCCCCTACACCCCTTTACCCCTGAGAATTATCAGTCCACTCCCTTTCTATGCCCCTGATTCTATTATATTCACCAGATTTTTCTGTTCCTCAGGTTTTTAATTCACTTGCTTTTTAGATTCATTTGTTGATAGATATGTATTTGTTGTTCATAATTTTATCTTTACTTTTTTCTTTTTCTTCCTCTTCTTAAAGAATACCTTTCAGCATTTCATATAATACTGGTTTGGTGGTGATGAACTCCTTTAGCTTTTTCTTGTCTGTGAAGCTCTTTAATCTGACCTTCAATTCTGAATGATAACTTTGTGGGTAGAGTAATCTTGGTTGTAGGTTCTTGCTATTCATCACTTTGAATATTTCTTGCCACTCCCGTCTGGCCTGCATAGTTTCTGTTGAGAAATCAGCTGACAATCCTATGGGTGCTCCCTTGTAGGTAATTAACTGTTTTTCTCTTGCTGCTTTTAAGATTCTCTATTTGTCTTTTGCTCTTGACATTTTAATTATGATGTGTCTTGGTGTGGTCCTCTTTGGATTCCTTTTGTTTGGGGTTCTGTGCACTTCTTGGACTTGTAAGTCTATTTCTTTCACCAGGTGGGGGAAGTTTTCAGTCATTATTTCTTCAAATAGGTTTTCAGTATCTTGCTCTCTTTCTTCTTCTGGCACCCCCATAATTCTGATGTTGGTACGCTTGAAGTTGTCCCAGAGGCTTCTTACACTATCTTCAAATTTTTGGATTCTTTTTTCTTTTTTCTTTTCCGGTTGAGTGTTTTTTGCTTCTTTGTATTTCAAATCTTTGACTTGATTCTTGCGATCCTCTAGTCTGCTGTTGGGTCTCTGTATAATATTTTTTATTTCAGTCAGTGTATGTTTAATTTCTAGTTGGTCCTTTTTCATATCCTCAAGGGTCTCGTTAAATTTATCGGCCTTTTCTAGAAAATTCTTGAAAAACCTTATAACCGTGGTTTTGAACTCTATATCCAGTCATTTGTTTTCCTCCATTTCTTTCATTTGTGCTCTGTTTCTTTGTCTCTGCATTTTCGCTGCTTCCCTGAGTTGGTAGGGTAGCTTTGTGTGCTAGGTGTCCTATATGGCTTAGTGGGTTGGCCTCCCCAGTTACCTGAGGTGGACACTCTTGGTGCACCCCTTTGTGGACTGTGTGTACAGCCTTGTTGTAGTTAAGTCTTGATTGTTGTTGGTATCACTGGGAGGACTTGACCTCCAGGCCAGTTGGCTGTGAGGATCCGCTGTGTCTATACCAGGAGAAGTTTGGTGCTGGAAACAGCCTTATGAGACAAGACTTGCAAAATTGCAAAAGCCTCTGTGCTCAGCTTGGATGGGGTGGGGTCTCAGGGCAGAGCAGACAGCCTTGGCTTCCCATCAGCCCTGCCCTATGAGGGCCCTGGGTCTGTGTCCCTCGGTAATTGCTGCAAGCACCTCTGAGAGAAAGCTGCCCTCGAGTTTTGCCCGCTGCCAGACAGTCCAGTTTCTCCCCCAATGAATCTGGATTCCCAGATTCTCGCCCAGAACTGGAGTTCAGTACAGGCAGGAGGTTCCTTTTCCCTCCAGATAGAGAAAGCCAGCGGCACACTCAGCAGTCAGTTCTCTCTGCACACACTCGCGCGCCTCTAGACCCCTGTCCTCTGCGGCTCCCCTGAGTCTCCATGTGCCTTTCTCTCTACCTGATAGTCCAGACTCCCCCTGTATGAGTCTGGGTCCACAGGGTCTCGCCCAGAACTGGGGTTCAGTGCAGTCAGAACTGGGTTTCAGTGCAGTTGGGGGCTTCCTTCTCCCTCCTGCCAGAGAAATCCAGCCAGGCACTCAGCTGCCCTTCCTCTCTGCACACGTGTCTCTGTACCTCAGCCCTTTGCAGCTCCTCTGATTCTCCGTGAGCTTTTCTCTTTCCTTCTAGTTGTAGAATTTCCACTCAGCCAGCTTTCCTGTGGTTCTGGATGATGTCCGTTCTGTCTTTTAGTTGTAGTTTTGAAATTGTTGTGCGAGGCAGCAGTTTAGGTGCTTACCTATGCCACCATCTTGGTTTCTCTGCTTCCACAATTCTTGAAGAGTATGGCAGTCCTTGGTAGGGAATGCAGGGGACTGTCACTGTCTTTCATGCATATGACAGGATATTTGATCTCCAAAGGTCTTTGGCATTCATAGTTTCCTCTTATTCTCATTCTAGCCCTGGGAATCATGTCCCCAGTTAGCATATGAGAAAGTGAAGTGACTTGTCCTAGCTGAAGCTACAACTAAAAAATGTCAATATTTTATTTAATATATTTTTATTGATTTCCGAGAGGAAGGGAGAGGGAGAGAGAGATAAAAACATCAATGATGAGAGAGACTTATTGTTCAGTCGCAAACCAGGCATGTGCCCTGACTGGGAACTGAATGGTGATCTCCTGGTTCACAGGGTGACACTAAACCACTGAACCACACCGGCTGAGCAAAAAAGTCAATCTTTTACTCACAAGCTTTCTTTAATAATAATAATAATTATTATTATTAGGGAAATAATAATAATAATTATTATTATTAGAGAGAGGGGAAGGGAAAGAGAGTGACAGAAACTTCAATGAGAGAGAAACATCAACATAGATTGGCTGTCTCCTGCATGCCCCTACTGGGGATCAAGCCTGTAACCCAGGCATGTGCCCTGTCCAGGAATCGACCTCCTGGTGCATGGTTAATGCTCAGTCACTGATCCACACCAACTGGGCCTCAAAGCTTTCTTATGGGCTGATCTGTGGTTGGTGACGGGGACTCACAGAAGAATCAGATCTGAGTCCTCATCCTCTGGAAGCCCCAGTCTAGTTTGGAAGGCATAAAGCAAAATATTAAGCCCTGAGGGCAGGTCTCTGGTTCATCTCTATTTCCTCAGCACCTAGTATAGGACCTGGCACAGAGTAGCCACTCAAAAAATGCTTCTACAATATGAGGTTTTTTTTTTTCCTTCAGTCTAATGGAATTGAATTATTAGTTCTTGTGACTCTATGCTACAAATGCTATGGTGGAAATAGGTTCTGAGAAGAGTAGGAACATTGAGAAGAGAAAGGCAATATGTGGGAGAGGATGTGGGGAAGGCTCCTCAGGGAAATACTTTGATATACACCTTGCAGGAGATAATGCCAGGAAAGTACAATCTAGACAAGAGAGGATAGCATGTGCAAAAGCACATAGATCTTTGAAAGGGTTGTGGTGTGCTCAGCGCAGGGCCTGTTTGTGGCCATCTTAGTGGGAGGCACCATGAGAGAAATAGGACTACTGTAAGACTAGTGCCCTGAACTCAAAGGATTACGCATATCCTTAGAAGCAGGCAAGGAGACATTGACAAAGGCCTCCTCGAGCAGGGGAGACTTCATCTGGGTCTCAAAGGATGCTTTAGAGTTATAGTCATTGAGAAGAAAGGAAAGAGGAAACCTTCCAGGTGGGAGGAGACTCCATGAGCAGGCACTGGGATACGGGGTGAATGAGGAGATTGTCTGGGCACATGCGGAGGGGATTCTGGAGGAGGCTGGAAAGCCCCACTGGGTGGGCTGACTGAGGGAGTGTACCTTTGCCTGGTATATAAGTTTTCTTCTACCTCCGGCTCACTTGACACCTCATTTATTTTCTGGCCCACCAATAGTCATTGGGGCCTCTCTGGGCTGACTCTGAGATTAGGATGGATGGATGAGCTAGGAACAATCTCTGTGGGTTCTCTTCCAGTCCCCTAGAAAGCAGCCCCAGAAGGGGTGTGCAACCCAGGCCTTGATTTGCATGGTAGGTTTGCATATAATTGCTTACTGAAGATAAGGTTTCCTTACTCTGATCAAAGCAAAAACAATAAAAAAGTGGAAAGAGAGGCTAGTCAGGCTGATGAGTTCTTGATATATCCTGACTGGTGGAGAGCAGAGAAGAAACTTTCTTCTGACTCTAATATCTCATCTAGCCCTAATCACCTCATTTAACCCTAATCACCTCCCAAGGTCCCAGCTTCTGATGCCATCACATGGGTCGGGGTAGGGTTTCAACATATGAGTTTTGGAGAGACACAAACATTCAGTCCATAACAGTCTCTTAAAGCCTGGAGCTGGAAACCGGCAGAGCACCACTTGTTACCATATTCTGTTAGTCAAAGCAGTCACAGAGCCTGTCTACATTCAAGGGGAGGGGACATAGACTTCACTTCTCAACAGTCAAATATTTGTTTCCTACTTTAACCCACAGCACATGGGAAAGGGGTCCCTCCCCAACCCCCCACTGCACAGATGTGGATTAATCATAACCCTTGGTTCTTGACATGCTCTCGTCATAGTTCCAGGCATAGGCTGCCTTTATATATTTATTGGTTTGTGGTTTTGCTTAGCTTCTTAAAAAAAGGCAAAGGAAATTTTATGTCCTTCCTTTTTGTGTCATGGATGATTTGTATACCTGGGGTAAGATGATACTCTTATTTCTACAATATCATATTTCCTTTATTTGCATTATTCAGGAAAACATTAGCAGGACTAATACAATTGTACAGTCCAGGAAATTTCTGGGGAGAGACGTTCCGAAGTCTGTTCCAAAAAGTAAATAGAGGCTGTGGTTTCTCAGCTAAATTTCCTGGAGGTAGGGTAGGAAAATAAGACCTTGTATCTGGAGATAGTATTACTGTGAAAAAAAGCATGGGTTTTGCAGTTAAGCCAATTGGGTTGAATCCCTACTCCTCCCCTTTCTAGCTACTTGAGAATTCACCTAACTCCCAGAGCCTCAGTTTCCTCATCTGTATGTTGGGAATAATAATGTCAACCTTGCAGTGCACTGTGAGGGTTACAAGACACAACAATGTAAGTAAAGCACCCATTATTCGAATTGGTATCTGACTATCAGTATGATCATGCACGTTAATGTTTAGTAGGCTACAAAATACTTGGATATATACCTTCAAACTACTCCTAAGAGAAGGAAAATGGCTACATGTCCCTATTTAGGAAGTGAAGATACTAAGACCATCAACAGCGATGATCACAGGCTGATACAATGGAAGGAGAATAGACTATGGTCAGTACTCAGCAATGATGGAGCCCTGGGAAGGAGATGGGGCAAGGTGAGCACCTCATAACCAGATGCTGACTTTGTGCCCTCAGACTTACCTGTGGCAGGACCATGTCCTGAGAACAGACTGAAACCACAGGCCCTGCCCCAGGAGAGGCATTCCACCAGTTGAGTAAATAATGACAGAACTTGGAGGTTTTCCCAAAATCATAATGAGAAAATACCAATACACATGATAAAAAAACAAAAACGAAACAAAACAGGAGCCATACCATTTGTCTTCCTAGCTTAGTAGCAATTTTACTGTGTGCAGTAGCATTTGAGAAATAAGGACAAAAGATGAAGCACTTTTTTTTTTTTTTTTAAATAAATCTTTATTCAGATTATTACAATTATTTCTCCTTTTTTCCCCCATAGTTCCCCTCCAGCCATTTCCCACCCCACCTTCTGCCCTTACCTACCCCCCACTGTCCTCATCCATAGGTGTATGATTTTTGTCCAGTCTCTTTATGAACCCCCCCATACCCCTTTCCACCTGAGAATTATCAGTCCACTCCCTTTCTATGCCCCTGATTCTATTGTATTCACCAGATTATTCTGTTCCTCAGGTTTTTAATTCACTTGATTTTTAGGTTCACTTGTTGATAGATATGTATTTGTTGTTCATAATTTTTATCTTTCCTTTTTTCTTCTTCCTCTTCTTTAAGAATACCTTTCAGCATTTCATATAATACTGGTTTGGTGGTGATGAACTCCTTTAGCTTTTTCTTGTCTGTGAAACTCTTTATCTGCCCTTCAATTCTGAATGATAGCTTTGCTGGGTAGAGTAATCTTGGTTGTAGGTTCTTGCTATTCATCACATTGAAAATTTCTTGCCACTCCCGTCTGGCCTGCATAGTTTCCGTTGAAAAGTCAGCTGACAGTCGTATGGGTGCTCCCCTGTAGGTAACTAACTGTTTTTCTCTTGCTGCTTTTAATATTCTCTCTTTGTCTTTTGCTCTTGGCATTTTAATTATGATGTGTCTTGGTGTAGTCCTCTTTGGATTCCTTTTGTTTGGGGTTCTGTGGGCTTCCTGGACTTGTAAGTCTATTTCTTTCACCAGGTGGGGGAAGTTTTCGGTCATTATTTCTTCAAATAGGTTTTCAGTATTTTGCTCTCTCTCTTCTTCTGGCACCCCCATAATTCTGATGTTGGTACGCTTGAAGTTGTCCCAGAGTCTTCTTACATTATCTTCAACTTTTTGGATTTTTTTTTTTGCTTTTTGCTTTTTCGGTTGAGTGTTTTTTGCTTCTTTGTATTTCAATTCTTTGACTTGATTTTTGTGTTCCTCTTGTCTGTTTTTGGGTCTCTGTATAATATTTTTTATTTCAGTCAGTGTATGTTTAATTTCTAGTTGGTCCTTTTTCATCTCTTCGAGGGTCTCGTTATATTTATCGGCCTTTTCTAGGATATTCTTAAAAAGCCTTATAACCGTGGTTTTGAATTCTATATCCAGTCGTTTGTTTTCCTCCATTTCTTTCGTTTGTGATCTGATTCTTAGACGCCGCATTTTCACTGCTTCCCTGAGTTGGTAGATTTGTGTGCTAGGTTTCCAATTTGGCCCAGTGGGTCTGCCTCCCCAGTTAACCTGAGGTGGACACTCTTGGTGCACCCCTTTGTGGACTGTGTGTACAGCCTTGTTGTAATTAAGTCTTTATCTTTGTTGGTATCACTGGGAAGAATTGACCTCCAGGCCAGTTGGCTGTAAGGATCAGCTGTGTCTATGCTGGGAGAAGTCCGGTGCTGGAGACAGCCTTATAGGATTAGACTTGCCAAATTGCAATAGCCTCTGTGCTCTGCTTGGATGGGGTGGAGTCTCAGTCTTGGCTTCCCATCAGCCTTGCCCTTGCTAGCACGTGTGTGCCTTCAGTCCTCTGCCTTCCCGGCTCCCGATTTTCCGCCCGAGAGTCCAGACTCCCCCCACAAGAGCGTGGGTCTCCGGGGGCTCGCCTGGAACTGGGGTTCACTGCAGTCAGAACTGGGGCTCACTTCAGTCAGAACTGGTGTTCAGTGCCGTCAGGAGCCTCTGACTCCCTTCTGCTAGGGAAAGCCTGTGGCAGCCTCCGCAGCCTTTGTGCACACTGGCGCGAGCGGACTTTCAGTCTTCCGCCTTCCCTGGCTCCCGAGTCTCCGCCCGAGAGTCCAGACTCCCCCCACAAGAGCGTGGGTCTCCAGGGGCTCGCCTGGAACTGGGGTTCACTGCAGTCAGAACTGGGGCTCACTTCAGTCAGAACTGGTGTTCGGTGCCGTCAGGAGCCTCTCACTCCCTTCCGCTAGGGAAAGCCTGTGGCAGCCTCCCGCAGCCTTTGTGCGCACTGGCGCGAGCGGACTTTCAGTCTTCCGCCTTCCCCGGCTCCCGAGTCTCCGCCCGAGAGTCCAGACTCCCCCCACAAGAGCGTGGGTCCCCAGGGGCTCGCCCGGAATAGGTGTTCAGTGCAGTCAGAACTGGGGTTCAATGCGGTCGGGGGCTCCCTTCCCCCTTCCGCCAGAGAAAGCCAGCCAGGCACTCCGCCGCCCTTCCTCTCTGCGCGCACAAAGACCCTTTGCCGTACCTCCAATTCTCTGTGAGCTTTTCTCCTTCCTTCTAGTTGTAGAATTTTCACTCAGTCAGCTTTCCTGCGGTTCTGGATGGTGTCCGTTCTGTCTTTTAGTTGTAGTTTTGAAATTGTTGTGCGAGGCAGCAGTTTAGGTGTTTACCTATGCCGCCATCTTGGTTTCTCTCTGAAGCACTTTTAATACAAAAAAAAGTAAACTTTTTTCTTAACTTATTTTTATAATGGTTAATGAAAGGGTTTTTGGCATAGAAAACATTTAAATTAATTTCAGACAGTACAAGGTATAAAGAAATAACTTGAAGATTATGCTATCAGATGTGACAATATTATTCAAGTGTGTATGGTGGATAACTTGGCTTTATGAGGTTTTTTGTTTCTTTTGTCAAAAGCATAAATGTACAGTGAAACTACCCAAAAAAGCAAAGTGTAAGACATTATGCTATCATTTGTGCACAAAAGTGGGATAAGTATAAATGCATAAAATACTTGTAAATGCACAGAATTTCTCTGGCAGTTACCCAAGGAACTAGAACTATTGATGGCCTCATGTTTATGCTTTTGCAAACATGTGAATAGCATTCATAAATGATATGTAGTATTGTTGTGTGCATACACTTATTATTGAAATTTACATAAATGGTAACAAATCAGATGTATCACTCTATCTTATTTTTCTATTTAACATTCTGGATATTTATATACATATATGCATACATGTATATTACATTTAAATAAGGCATGAATTTATATGATTCAAAAATCATAACAGTATATAAAGAGGGAGTGCATGCTTTTAAGCCACATAAGCTTTCAGGTAGTGGCCTATGTGTGTTGCATTATTCTGCCAGCAGTTGGGACCAAGTTAAAGAGCTTGTTTCAGTTCTAGTCAAGATAATGGAGCAGGTAGATGCTGTGCTTGCCTTCTTCCATGACCACATCAAAATTATAAATACATTATAGAACAATCAACCTGGAGAACCATCTGCAGACTAGCTGAACAGAAGTCCTATAACTAAGGATATAAAGAAGAGGCCATGCTGAGACTGCTAAGAGGCACAGAGATGCGAAATGGGCTGGTCTCACAGGTGTGGTGGTTGGGAAGGATGTCTCAGCTGCAGAGGTATCCCCTGAGGAGCGAGGGGTCCCAGCCCCATATTGTACTTCCCAGCCTAGAGCAGATTCCATTTTCTGGGTGAGACAGAAGACTGATGGAAACACAGGTGTCCTCTTTTTTTTTTTTTTAATATATTTTTATTGATTTCAGAGAGGAAGGGAGAGGGAGAGAGATAGAAACAATGATGAAAGAGAATGATTGATTGGTTGCCTCCTGCACAGGTAGGACACAGGTGTCCTCTTTTTAAAAAAATATATTTTATTGATTTTTTATAGAGAGGAAGAGAGAGAAACATCAATGAGAGAGAAACATCAATCAGCTGCCTCCTGCACACCCCCTACTGGGGATGTGCCCACAACCAAGGTACATGCCCTTGACTGGAATCGAACCTGGGACCCTTTAGTCCACAGGCCGATGCTCTATCCACTGAGCCAAACCGGTTAGGTACACAGGTGTCCTCTTAAAGGCTCACACACAGACACTCTCTTGCAGGAACTCACCCTGGGCTCTGGCAGAGGGACAGCAGTTCTGGGGGAGGTGGGCATCAGAGACATACAGAGAGAAAGTAAGTTGTCTGATTCAGGGTGAGAGCTGGAGAGATGGCTGCCATTGTTCCCGTGTTGAGGTCTCCTCCCACACTCTCACATCTGAATCTGCATTAGCCTGGTGAACTCCAATTGCTCCACCCTGAGGACTTCCTGAGACTCCCTCCCACCCAACTCCTGCACTGCCCGAGGCTCTTTTGGTGGCAAGCAGCCAGCCTTGGCATGAGCGACAGTTTTTAATCCAAAGTATAAGAAAAAGTTTATTTAGAAAGTTACAGAGGTAGTTAAAAGTGAGCCAGTTGGCTGTGTAAGCTCAGAAAACAAGTTACAGAAGCAAAAGAAGGGTCCTTGGAGCTCAGGAGATAGGACAGCAAAGGTAACGTGCCTGGGGGTCGGCGGGGTGGGGGGGGGGGTGGGGGTGGGAAGAGGGGAAAGCAAAGAAAAGGTGCGGTCTGCTCCCAAGAGGGAGAGTGCTGAGCTACAGTTTTCTTAAAAAACTCTTGAGCCCTGGTTGGTTTGGCTCAATGGATAGAGCGTCGGCCTGCGGACTGAAGGGTCCTGGGTTTGATTCCGGTCAAGGGCACATGCCCGGGTTTCGGGCTCAATCCCCAGTGAGGGGCATGCAGGAGGCAGCCAATCAATGCTTGATGTTTCTGTCTCTCCCTCTCCCTTCCTCTCCGAAATCAATGAAAAATATTTTTTAAAAAACCACAACAACACTTGAGGAGCCCTAGCTGGTTTGGCTCAGTGGACAGAGCGTCGGCCTGCGGACTGAAGGGTCCAAGGTTCTATTCCGGTCAAGGGCATATGCCTGGGTTGTGGGCTCGATCTCCAGTGCAGGAGGCAGCCAATCAATGATTATCTCTCATCATTGATGTTTCTATATCTCTCTCCCTCTCCCTTCCTCTCTCTGAAATCAGTAAAAATATATTTAAAACAAAACAAAAAAGGCTCTTGAGGAGTTCTGGTCAAGCTCAGGGGGTACAAATGACACAAAGGAAGAAACTGAATTGTGCAGTTTCAGGGTGAGGGCTGAAGGGACGGTCGCCATTCTCCCTTTGTTTAGCATCCTCCCACATGGCCTATTCGAATCTGAACTCCACTCATTCCACCCTAAGGACTCCCTGAGACCCTGCCCCAACTCCCTCACTGCCAGAGACTATTTTGGCAGCAAGTAGCCAGCTTAAGATAGCTCAGCTATCTTTCTTAAAAAACTCTCAAGAAGTTCTGATCAAGCTCAGGGGGTGCCAGAGAGACACAGGGAGAAACTGAGTTGTGTGGATTCAGGGTGAGGGCTGGAGGGATGGTTACCATTGTTCCCTTGTTGGAGACCTCCTCCCACAAGACCAGTGGGCAGGCACCATCTTTCCTATGTTGGCTAAATCTGAATCGACAGCAGCTTGGTGGACTCCGCTCGTTCAACCCTGATGACTCCCTGAGTCCCAACCCCACTGCAAAGGTCTCCAGGCCCCCAGCAGGTGGTGGTTGCTTGGGTGTATACTGTGACTTTTGCTGTATGGTTCAAGCTCAGCACTGGTGCCAAATCTGAATCTGTAGTAGCTGGTGAATACCATTTGCCCTACCCTGTAGACCAAGCATGTCAAACTCACGGCCCACATTCGGCCCACAACCAATATTTTTGCAGCCCAGCCAATATAACGGTATGTAAGAAATGTTTTAATAAAAATTTCGTAACTTAATTCTTACAATATCCTGTTACACATAATTATTAATAACGAACTACAACGTTCACTAATGATTGATTACTATAATCATGTTGCATTCATTTCCCTTACACGCCTTATGCGCAGGCGCACCATTTCTCTCCACTAATACTAGCAGCGAATACTTTAGCAGTTGATTGCCACGTCATTAGTTTTGTACTGACTCGTTTGGTGTGCGCAACAGGAAGTATTTCACTTCCAGAGAAAAAGAAAAACAGGTTTATTTGAGTTACACTTATTAATTTGTGCAGGTATTCAGTGTCTGGTAAGTTAATGTTCAAGAAAAAATATCAATTTTTATTAAAATGTTCTATTATTTTATGTTAATGATTACTCATTTATTTCAGCCATTTGTATTCAGCATGTCTCTATCGAAATAAACCTACGTTTCTATGAAAATTAAAGCTTTTGTTTTCTTGCGGCCCACATAAACTTAAACCTTGTTTATTTGGCCCATGTTAGCCTTTGAGTTTGACAAGCTTTGTAGACTACCTGAGGCCCTACCTCACACAACTTGCATAGTGCCTAAGGCTCTTTCAGTGGTTGGCAGGTAGCAGCAGGTCTTTCCTCCCCCCCCCCCCCCCCCAATATATTTTTATTGATTTTAGAGGATAAGGAGAGGGAGAGAGAGATAGAAACATCAATGATGAGAGAGAATCAAAAAAGGAAAAAAAGAAAAAGTAAGATATCTGAATTGGAAAGGAAGAAGTAAAACTGTCATTATTTGCAAAAGAAATAATACTATATATAGAGAACTCTACAGATTCCACCAAAAACTATTAAACCTGATAACTGAAGTCAGTAAAGTAGCAGGATACAAAATTAATATTAAGAAATTGGTTGCAGACCAGCCGGTGGGTATAACTCAGTGGTTAAGCGTTGACCTATGAACCAGGAGATCACAGTTCAATTCCCCATCAGGGCATATGCCTTGGTTGCAGGCTTGATCCCCAGTGTGGGCATGCAGGAGACAGCCAATCAATGATTCTCTCTCATAATTGATGTTTCTATCTCTCTTTCCCTCTCCTTTCTTCTCTGAAATCAATAAAAATATATTTTTAAAAAAGAAATTGATTGCACTTTTACACACCATTATCAAAATAACAGAACAATCCCATTTACAATTGCAACAAAAAAATACTAGGAATAAAATTAACCAAGGAGATAAAAGACCTGTTCAGAAAACTATAAGACATTGAAGAAAGGAATTGAAGGAGATACAAATAAATGGAAGCATATACCATGCTCATGAATCTCATGAATAGAAAGAATTAACATTGTTAAAATGTCCACACTACCCAAAGCAATCTATAGATTCAATGCAATCCCTATCAAAATACCAATGATATTTTTCAAAGAACTAGAACAATTCTAAAATTTAGATGAACCCACAAAAGACCCCAAATAGCCATAAAAAGAATAAAATCTTACCATTTGTGACAACATGGATAGACTTTGCGGGTATTATGCTAAGTGAAGTAAATCAGACACAGAAAGACAAATACCATATGATTTCACTTATATGTGGAATCTAAAGAACAAAATAAACAAACAAAAAACAGAAACAGTCTCATAGATACAGACAACAGGTTGATGGTTGCCGGGGGGAGTTGGGTTTGAGGACTGGGTGATAGAGGTGAAGGATTAAGATATACAAATTGGTAGTTACAAAATAGTCATGGAGATATAAGGTAAGAGGAATATATTCAATAATATTATAATAACTATGTATGGTGCTAGGAGGGTACTGGACTTACCAGAGGGCTCACTTCATTAATTATATAAATGTCTATACCATACACCTGAAACTAATATAAAATAATATTGAGTGTCAACTGTAATTGAAAAAAAACAACAACAAAAAACAACACACAGCATAGAATGATTCACAGAGGAAAGTTTCATCCCAAATCTGTGCCCTCCCCGCAAGCAACCACTTAAAAAATTTGTTGTACCATTCCAGAATTTTCTTAAGGAAACATATGTTCTTCCTCTTCTTTCCCCCCCACCCCAATATATAAAAAGTTTAATTTTAGAATACCATCAGTAACTATCTATAGTTACATATGAAACCAGGAATATCACAAAAAGAGTAATAATCTGGACTTACATTGTATAAAATACTATGACTTCCTCCTCCTTTATTATAAACAAATATTGCATCCTATAGACACCCTTCTGCACCTTTCTTCTTTCACTTAATACACTTGGTGATTTTTCCCATATGCATACAGCAAAAGCTTTCTCATTCATTTCTACCAAGTTAAATCTCATTGGGTGGATGTACCATAATTTATTTAACTGGCCTCTCCCTTAGTGAAACAGTTGAACTATTTCCTAGACAAAGCCTGCCTGTCTTTCCTGACTGAGAGGCTGACCAAGCAGTCAGAAAGGGCTTAAAAGGAGAGGGGAGGTGAGGAGCCACTCTACGTTCCCAGGTGGGCCGAGGGCAGAGGTAAGGACAGATGAGAGGGGGGAAAGTGGGAATGGGAGGTAGGAGTCAAGGTTGGGTTTCCCACAGGACTCCTGGGAGGCTGGTTTCTCTGCTGACTTTCCTCTGGTGTCCCCATGGCCCACTACTCTGGCTCAGCGCTTTCCTCCACATGCCCTTTATCTGTTGGCCTTCTAGCTGGAGGCCTGACTCTGCTGGGGGAACTTCCCAAGACCCCTCTGTGTGGGAGGAGTGGTTGTTGGTATGTGAGGATCTGGAGTCTGGCTGACTGGGCCTGCACTCTCACTGGCTTGCCACATTGCCTCCCAACCCTACTTCCAACTCCCATGGCACCTGGTCCAGGACCATGATCCATAACTGAACAACTCAGTGGCCTTCACCTGGCCCTAGGACAATTTCCCTGTCCACCCCACTGGCAGTCTCTGGGCACCTAAAAGCCTCTAGGCGGCCAAGGCTGGCAGGTGTCCCTTTCTTTCACTCCCTCACCCCATCGGCAGGCCATGCCCTGTGGTTTCTCTTGAGCAGATTTGAGAGGACTTGCCAAGCTGGCAGAGATTTCCCATTGTGGACAAAATACTGGCTGGTGAAATCCAGAAGAGATCCAGAGCAAGCTAATGTTGAAGTGCCCTCAATTGAGGGTGGGGTGGGGAGAGGAATCCCCGCCTCTGGCCTAGACCTCTACATGCCCCTCATTGCTTGGCTCAGCTGCTCTGTGGGGTAAACTGGGTGGGGAGAAGATCTGGGCTTGAGAGGGGGACAAGAAATATGACCAAGATTCTTATGGTTGCTGCCTCTCAGGCCTTGTGAATCTCTGACCGTGGCTTTCTGGCAGGAACAGATGGACATGGCCTGGAAGATCACACAGTTGCTGCTTCTAGCTTCAGTGACTGCTGTGTGGGGTGCTCAGCCAAGGACTCAAAAGGGCAGAATGGATCTGCTCAATGTCTGCATGGACGCCAAGTACCACAAGACAAAGCCAAGCCCCGAGGACAAGCTTCATGGCCAGGTGAGGGTGGGGTGGGGTCTAGGGTGCGGAAAGGATTGACCCCAGAAAGGGAAGAAGTAGGATGATAGGAAGATCAACTTCGAGGGGGATGATAGAGGCAGGAGTATGGCTAAGGTGATACTAAGGGTCTCCCCAGGGAGAGGAGGTGGGGAGGTGGGGGGGAACCTACTATGGGCCAACTGCTTTCCTCACATCTTATCAGTGAATATGCCCAAATGTCCTACTTGGTTGGACAAATGAAGAAATAGGCCCACAGATACCTGTGGAGATTGAGAGGCTACTCATTAGCAGGGGCTAGGAGAGAGACAGGCAGTAAGTTTCCCAGCCTTCATTATGTGCCAGCGCAGAGCTCAGAGGTAAGATAGAAGGGGAGACTGGTCTCTCGCAGTCACTAGGAAGCACATATATACAAACAGGCCAGGTCCCCCACCCCATTAGGTTCTGAAGAGACAGTGACAAATCAGATGTGCTTGGCCTTGGAGGCTGAGTAAGAGTTTTCCAGGAAGACAAAGCAGGAAGGGGCCGCCTAGAAGAGGACAGCATGTACACAGGTCGAAGGGTGACAGCACAAACAGTGGAAGTGCTGTGGGCCAGAGACCACAGAAAAGGAAAGGTGAGATCAGGGTCCCCATTTCATAGATAAGGCCCCTGGAAGCAGTTCAGGAAATCTGAGCTTGAAGTTGAACTCCAGGCTCATGAGAGATGCCAGTATTTCATTCCTTCTGGTCTCCAACTCTGCTCCCCACAAGGTTTCACGTTGCTAGAGGGCTGGGGATGTTCTCTGGGAAAGACTGTGGCATGGACTCATTCCAGGGACTTGAAGTGAAGAGGAGGAAGCCCAGCAGTCCTATGACTCCTGAGTCATTTCCAACCTTTCATTGCTTTGTGTGTGTGCATGGTGAAACACAGGGTGTCCTCAAAAAATGTATATACACTTTAACAGCTGATAGCTCAATTTTGAAAATGAAATGTATTTTAACAAACACGGCCTTTATAATTATTCAAAGTGTGTATATACATTTTTTTGGGAAACCCATATGCATAACATAAAATTTGCCATTTTAAGCATTTCGAAGTGTACAGTCCAGTGGCATTAAGTACATTCACATTGTTGTGCAACCATCGCCACCATCTATCTCCAGAACGACTTCGTTTTCTCCACCCGGAAGTGAGTACCCACCAGGTTATTTTTAGAACTTTTTAAGTTCTATTTAAGAACTCTCTGAAGCCCAAGCGTTTGGCTCAGTGGATAGAGCATCAGCCTGCGGACTGAAGGGTCTCAGGTTCGATTCCGGTCAGGGGCACATGCCTGGGTTTCAGGCTCAATCCCCAGTAGGGGACGTGCAAGAGGCAAACGATCAATGATTCTCATCATTGATGTTTCAATCTCTCTCCCTCTCCCTTCCTCTCTGAGATACTTCCTCTTTGCCAAGAAATGGTGCAGACACAGACCTTTGAAGGAGACAAATGATTGTAATTCTGAGGGGCATGGGCTATATGGGAGTAGCTATTTTTGTTGAACCCCTACATTGAGCTAGGAAATGCTTTTCATAATATTAATTAACTCTTTTGAAGACAGAAACCACTGACCTTAGCTGGTAGGTCAGGGATGAGGTGCATGGTGTCTTCCAGGGTGACCAAGAGTTGGAGCATTTGAGGAAGAACATGGGTGAAGTTGGGGAGGCCTGAAAGCATGGTCTGTGTCAGTGCACTAGGTGTGGGCTAGGTTGTTGGAAAGCAGTAGGGTTGGCCCTACCCCTATGGATTTTCCTTAGTTCTTCCTGAGTGCCCAAACCAATAGCATATCCCCTCTTGCTTGATTGTGGGTACTAGAGTTCATCTCAGAGAGTTGAAGCAATTGGTCCATGATCATTCAGCTCTTGAATCCCAATCTAGAGTGATTTAAATATATATATACACTGAGTGGCCAGATTATTATGATCTCTGAATGCATAATAATCTGGCCACTCAATATATATATATATATATATATATATATTAGAGGCCTGGTGCATGAATTCGTGCATGGGTGGGGTCCAGCCAGCCTGGCCAGAGGGAGGGGACATGGGCGGTTGGCCGGCCTGCTTGCTGGTCGAACTCCTGGTCGAAGGGACAATTTGCATATTAGCCTTTTATTATATAGGATATACATTGAGTGGCCACTCAGTGTATATATGCTTCTCTGTTGACTTTTAGAGAGGAAGAGAGAGGGATAGAGAGATAGAAACATCAATGAGAGAGAAACATCATTGATTGGCTGCCTCCTCATGCCCCCCACTGGGGATTGTGCCCTGACCGGGAATCGAACTTGTGACCTCTTGGTTCATGGGTCAACGTTCAACCACCGAACCATACTGGCCAGGCTAGAGTGATTTCTAAAGAGAAACCTCCACCACTTCTACCATTTTACGTGCCTTGAATTTAGTAAATTCTCTAGGATAGCCTCCCACATTTAGTCAGGCCAATATTCAGGCCCATGTGCTGACCATTGGCCCTCTGTTCCCGAACCTATCTGGAAGCCCCGAGCCTGGGGTTCCAGACCTCAGGACAGCCAAACCAGCCCCCTTCACATCCACCCCCTACCACAACCTGGATCAGGCTCCTGTCCTGAATCTTAACCCCACCATTTACGAGGGGTTCAGCTCACTTATACTCCGTAAAATTTGGAATAATGATGTTTTTACTGGATTGTTGAGAGGATAAAGCACAAAATCCTCAGGGACTTTGCACCTGCTGTTTTCTAGGCCTACAATGTTCTCTGGCTTCCCCTAACTCCGAAGGAAAATCATACACAACATGAGAGAAGAGATTTGATATGTTTTGTTCACTGTAGTGTTCTTAGTATCTAGCCCAGTGCCTGATATATAAGCACTCAATTAATATTGGTTGGATGCAAAATGAGTAATATAAATAACTTGAATAAATGTGAAATTTATTCAAGTTTATTCAAATGTGAATAAACAGTTTATAAACTGTTTAGAGCTATACAAATAATAGTTGCTTCTCCAGTCAGTGGTTCTCCAGGTTGCCCACATCCCCTGTTACTCTGTTAAAATCCAATATCATAATTGCCTTTATCCCAAATGGGGACTCCTCAAGTGCCAGACATAAAGGCACCCTCCCCACTGAGTCTTCCTTTGGATGATCTACTGGGGCCAGAAAATGGAGAAGATGGCTCTTCTGGGGGAAGAACTTAGTCCTGTGTCTTCCCCACCCAGTGCAGCCCCTGGAAGAAGAACGCCTGCTGCTCTGTCAACACCAGCCAGGAAGCCCATAAGGATGTCTCCTACCTGTACAGATTCAACTGGGACCACTGCGGCCCGATGAAACCCACCTGCAAGCGCCACTTCATCCAGGACACCTGCCTGTATGAGTGCTCCCCCAACCTGGGGCCCTGGATCCAGGAGGTATGAGTTCCTCCCCGTGCCTGCTTCCCAGACATCTCCCTGTCCTGCCTCTGCAGCTCAGGGGGCTTTTTAGGGCTGGGCTACTGAGAATCCTGGGCCTGAGTCCTTTTCCCCTACTGACATCTCCCAGGTGAACCAGAGCTGGCGCAAAGAGCGGATCCTGAACGTGCCCCTGTGCAAAGAGGACTGTGAGAGCTGGTGGGAAGACTGCCGCACCTCCTACACCTGCAAGAGTAACTGGCACAAGGGCTGGAACTGGACCTCAGGTGAGAGCCTGGTGGGTGGGGAGAGAGGAGGGGAGAGTGGAGGTGTGAGATGGGTATATGAAGGGACAGAGCTGAGAAGTTGGCAGAACCAGATATAGTTCTGGGCCCAGTGGCTAAAGGCCTTCCATCTGCCCACAGGGTCTAATGAGTGCCCAGTCAAGGCTGCCTGCCACCGTTTTGATTTCTACTTCCCCACGCCTGCTGCTCTGTGCAATGAAATCTGGAGTCACTCCTACAAAGTCAGCAACTACAGCCGAGGCAGTGGCCGCTGCATCCAGATGTGGTTTGACCCGGCACAGGGCAACCCCAACGAGGAGGTGGCCAGGTTCTATGCTGAGGCCATGAATGGAGCTGAGCTCTATGGGGCCTGGCCTCTCCTGCTTGGCCTGGCCTGAATGCTGCTCCTGCTGCTCAGCTGAGCTCCTTTTACCTTCTGATACCTGGTCATCCCCACGCAGTTCAGCCCCACGGCTCAGGTCCCATGGTGGGAGCTCTGTCCAACAGTTTGAATAAACCAGATATCCCGCAGGTCTCTTGCAAATTTTTTTGGTGTGAATGGGAATGTGACTTCTGCTTCCCTGTTTCCATTGACTGAGACTTGGTCAGTTCCTAGCTCTGATATTTGCTATTTGCCAGACACTTAACTATTCTTCTAATCAAGGACATATTCATAGCTTTCAATTTCATTTTTCACTGTAGAGTCACACCCAGGACTTTGTCATTTGAATTGGACCAAAGCCTTCCAGGGTTGACTATTCTGTCCTGAGCTCAGCTCTTCAGTAAGAGAGGGAATGGGAGTGACCAGCATGTTCTGGATGCTGGCTGGGAAGATGTGAAGGGGGCCAGCAAGAGCCATACTCCTTTACAGCTAATACCATTATAGCACTTCCTGCCAGGCATTCTACTAAATGCTTTATATTTATTCCCATTGGGTGTAGATACTATTGTTTGCATTTTACATATGTGAAAACAGGCCCATAAATTAAGGGACATGGTCAAAGCCATCCCCTGCATAAGAGCTGGGCTCGCACTCCAGGCAATCTGGCTGTTGAGAACAATCTCTTTCCCTTGTGAAGTGGGTAAATGTCTGCATCTTAAAGGGGTACTGGACCCACACCTGACCAGAGGAGCTGGGCCTGAGCTGCTCTGTCAGAGCTAGGACTGGATCCCAATCCTAGAACAGGTTCCAAACCAATGATTTGACAGATATATAAGCAGTGATCTCACATTAAGTATAGTTTGTAGCAGTTGTGATAAACTGGGTTATGTTACAATACCATCCCTGAGATCTCAATGGCTTAACACAACTAATATTTATTTCTTGCTCAAGCTACAGTGATTAATGTGGGTTGTCAGGGGGATACTGCTGGGCACTCAGGAAGGCAGGTTGATGGAGGCTCCATCTTTTATGAGACAGGAATAGGGAACTTGGTGAATTCCACACCGGCTGTCAAAACTTCCACCCATCACTTATTTTATTGGCTAGTTCAACTTATGACCATGGCTAACTTCAAGGAGGCCAGGGAAGTACAATCCTACATGTGCCTGGAAGGAGAGGGGGGTCAGAATGTTTGTCAACAGACCTAATGACTACTACAAAGACTGTTATGCTATGGTTAGTATATTTCTGGCATGGTCATAGTTACAGATGTATTTTTTCGTTTTGGTCCTGGCAAAGAGGAGAAAGATCAACTCTTTGAAGCTATGAAAAGAACTATATCAGCATGAAAAATGAAGCAATCCACTGGCTACAACCCTATTGGTTGAACAGGCCAATCAATAGATCAGATTCTCTAGAGAACTAGTGGCACTGTTTACAAAGATGACTTGTTTATAGATGTATCAGAATCAGTAAAATTTAAGATTAGAATCACCTCAATCCAACATACCTTATCAAAGGCCTATTATGCTGTTTGTTCAGACAAGTATTTATAAAAATACTTGTCTGAACTCCACTTATGTAGCTGTCATCCTCATTCTTAGGAATCATTAGAACAGAGTAATAATTTTCCATATCAAGATATCCTAGAGCAGTAGTCCAGGCATAAGGATAGATATGTACATTAACATATAATATGAACAGAATTGAAAGCCAGAAATAAATCCTTATATTTATACTTAATTGGTTATTTTTTAATCCTCACCCGAAGAAGTATGTTTATTGATTTTTAGAGAGAGGAAGGGAGGGAGGGGGAGAGAGAGAGAAAGAGAGAGAGAGAGAGAGAGAGAGAGAGAGAGAGAGAGAGAGAGAGACATCGATCAGTTATCTACCTCCTGGCCAGGTATTGAACCTGCAATCTAGGTATGTGCTCTGACCAGGAATTGAACCTTTTGGTTTTGGGGACCATGCTCCAACCAATTTAGCAACCCAGCCAAGGCTACATTTAATTGAATTTTGACAAAGTTGCTCAGCCAATTCTCTGGGGGAAAGGACTGTCTGTTTGACAATGTGCTGGGATAATTTATTACCCACATACAAAAAGATGAATTATGACCTACAACTCATGCCATACACAAAGTCAACTTAAAATGGATCATAGACTTAAATGTAACAGCTAAAACAATAAACATTTTAGAAGAAAACAGAAGAACATTTTCTAGACCCCTGTTAGGCAAAGCTTTCTTAGATTGAAGCCAGATGCTAAATTCCTTAGAATACATCTCTTCCTAGGCACCCATCTGTTATTTCTTTTTTGGACCAAAAGCAGAAACCACTTCAGAGAGGACAGATAAATTAGACATCATGAAGAAAATAAAAAAGCCAAGTAACAGACTGGAGGAAATATTTGCCAAACACAAGTCTGATAAAGGATTTGTATCCATACTATGCAAAGAATGCTTACAACTCAATAATAAGAAAATAAACAACCCGGGCAAATAAAGAGCAAAAGAAATGAATAAACAATTCATCAAAGAAAGTTCATGAGTGGCTAATAAACACACCAAAAGATGCTCAACATCATTAATCATTAGGGAAATGCAAATTAAACCATAATAATATACCACTTCATACCCAGCAGAGAGACTATGATAAATAAGACTGCCAAAACCAAATGTTGACAAGGATGTGGAGAAATTGGAACCCTCATACATTGCTGATGGGAATGGAAATGGTACTGCCCCTTGGAAAACAGTGGCAGTTTCTCAAAAGTTGAATATAAAACTGTCTCACGACTCACAAGTCCACTCCTAAGTATTTACTTGAAAGAAATAAAAATATACATGACACAAAGACTTGCATGTGAATGTTCATAGCAACATATTCATAAAAGCCCCAAACTGGAAATAACTTAAAGGTCCATCAACTGGTGAACAGAAAAACAAAATGTATTGTATCTATATAACGAATACTATTCAGCAACAAAAGCTAAAGAACTACTGACACAGGCCATATCATAGATGAACTTTAAAAACATTATGCTATGTAGAAGTCTATTTGTATGAAAAGCCAGAAAAGGCACAATTTTTAATTCCTGGGGCTAGATTTGTGAACAGGGATTAACTATAAATGTGTTAAGAAACTGTTCTAAAATTCATTTGTTTTAAAAAGCAAGCCCTAGTTTGTTAGGATCAGTGGATAGAGCATTGGCCTGCAGACCGAAGGATCCCAGGTTTGATTCTGGTTAAGGGTATGTACCTCCCTCCTCCCCGACTCCGCCCCCAGGGCAGGAGGCAACCAAATCAATGTAAACACATCAATATTTCACTCTTTCCCTTTCTCTTCCTTTCTCTCTAAAAATCAATGGAAAAATATCCTCAGGTGAGAATTTAAAAAATAAAATAAAATAAAATAAAAGGACCATAATAACTGACCATTCGGTCAGAACCCTTTACCTTGTATAAAACTCATCTCAAAGGGAGGAGCTCCTTTCTTTGCTGTAATCTTCCTCCACATTGTGGACACTATGAACAGGGCAGCTCTTATAACACTGAGAAGCTGATTTTACAACGTGGAGCATACCAATTACATTTAATTATTTTTAGCATTCCTTCTTGAATACTTCTTTATTAGAGAGCAAGTTTTTGGTGTATTCTAGCAGCTGTCTGAGAAATGCTAGGGTGATTTTGGTGTAAAATACACCTTGATAGTTTTATTGTCCTGAATGTAGGGCCTGATTTAGAGAAGGGAACTGAAGAAAGTGTTGGCAGGAAATAGCCTGAGTCTTGGCTGTCTCATTAATAAGAGAACTCTACTTATAACATTGTCATTAAGAGTTTTAATTTCTCGCCCTAACCAGTTTGGCTCAGTGGATAGAGCGTCGGCCTGCGGACTCAAGGGTCCCAGGTTCGATTCCGGTCAAGGGCATGTACCTTGGTTGCCGGCACATCCCCAGTGGGGAGTGTGTAGGATGCAGCTCATCGATGTTTCTCTCTCTCATCGATGTTTCTAACTCTCTATCCCTCTCACTTCCTCTCTGTAAAAAATCAATAAAATATATTAAAAAAATATATATATATATATTTAAAAAAAAAAGAGTTTTAACTTCTCTAGAAGTGAGAAAACATACTGTCTTGTATCATGACCTAAGAGCACAACGTGAGTGAGCCAGCACAAAATAAAATAAAAATTAATGTGTGTCCTACAAACTAAAAGTTCACAGTCAGGTTGGGTAAGGACCTTAACACTGCTGTAAGGGGAAAACACGGGATACAAAAAAAATAACTTATTTCTTCATGTTAAGTGCAGAATGTATACTCAAAGACTACTTCTTCGTAGGAGTGGCCAACATTATTTAAAGCTTTATGCCTCTTAAAATAAAAGTAACCTGAAGATGCACTTCTGGAATGGCAGAGGAAAGGCATCTGAAAATCCACTCCTCATGAAAGCAAGAACACTGGCAAGACATCAAACTCAACTTTCCCAGAACTCTGGAAATTATTACAAAGTTTCAAAAATTGAAAGAGCATTTATTTAAGAAAAATGGTTGAATCTTGGTAGGAAACAGCAAACTCTTGGCATTCTGACTTAATGCTTTTTTTTATTGATTTCATTTTTTTTAAATGCAGACCTTTTTTTAAATATATATATATATTTTATTGATTTTTTACAGAGAGGAAGGAAGAGGAACAGATAGTCAGAAACATCGATCAGCTGCCTCTTGCACACCTCCCACTGGGGATGTGCCCGCAACCAAGTTACATGCCCTTGATCGGAATCGAACCTGGGACCTTTCAGTCCACAGGCTGACGCTCTATCCACTGAGCCAAACCGGTTTGGGCTAAATGCAGACCTTTTATTAACATATGCTCAGCTCAACTGTCACTTCTTTATACAACATTTAGGGGGGAAATACATGATGTGTAAGTAATGAATATTTCCATTACACTGTAATGGTTTTTAAAAGTGTTCCTCAGAAGATTTTTTCCTTCCATGTTTTAATGTATAGACTGAAACTTAAAGACTACATTAGTAAAATACTAACATGTGTTTTCAATTGTCGCTAAAAGAAATTCAATGCAGCAAACAACTATGCAGTTAGGGAAGCTTTTGAAGAAGCAAAGATGAAACCATGATTTCAGAGAGAAAGGAAGAGGGAGAGAGAGATAGAAACATCAATGATGGGAGAGAATCATTGATTGGCTGCCTCCTACACACCCCCTACTGGGGATGGAGCCCCAAGTCCGGGCATGTGCCCTTGGCCAGAATTGAACCTGGAACCCTTCAGTCAGCAGGCTGACACTCTATCCACTGAGCCAAACAAGCTAGGGCTTGACTTGCTTTTTTCCCATCCTCCTCTCCCAAACGCGATGGTAGCCTTTAAAACCAGCTATCTCACAACCGCAGTAGCTGTGAAAAACAGCAGTTTAGCCCTAGCTGGTTTGGCGCAGTGGATAGAGCATTGGACTTCGGACTGGAAGGTCCTGGGTTCCATTCTGGTCAAGGGCACATGCTCGGGTTGCGGACTCAATCCCCAGTAGAGGGCGTGCAGGAGGCAGCCAATTAATGATACTCTCTCATCATTGATGTTTCTATCTCTCCCTCTCCCTTCCTCTCTGAAATCAATAAAAATATATTTTAAAAAATAGCAGCTTAGTAGCCACTAGAGGGGGCAGAGTGGGTGTGGAATTCCCCAAAAAACCCTACCCCTAAAGAAATGTCACCGATTTGTCTGGCAGCTCCTGGTAAGAGCCCCATTCACAGGGTTAGTCTTATTTGACCTGATTCAGAGCTCACACAGTGAGAAGGCCCATCACTAGGTGTTTGTCTTAACCAGGGGTGGGGAACTTCTGGCCAGTGGTTAAGGCTCGGGTTAAGGCCCGAGATATCATTTGGTCTGACCCTGCCAAGGCATTAGGGGTGAGTTCATTAAATGTTTGACCAAATACAGCAGTATTTTTAAGTTGATAGTTTTATATGGCCGCAAGTGATGTTATAAATATCCAAATGGCCCTTGGCAGTGATGTTATAAATATCCAAATGGCCCTTGCTGCTGATTACAGGTGTTCCCCACACCTGTAATCAGCAGCAAGTTGTTTGACATCCCAACTCCCTGAGGCTGGAAAAGAAAACCAATTGAGATAAACTAGAGGGCTCTTACACATACCCCGGGGTCTAGAAATCCACATGCTTCTGTATGTAAATCCAGGAAATACCTGAGAAGGCCCCAGTCTTTCAATTCTATTAACTTGGAGGTCCTGCTCAAGCAGGAAGTAGGGATGGGGCAGAGTGAAGTGCCAGAGCACTGACATCATGCTTGAACCAACACACAGAGTCCCTTGGCAAAGAATAGGTACCTGCCCTTGGCTGAGATGAACCTGGGACCCTTCGGTCTGTAAGCCGACGCTCTATCCACTGAGCAAAACCAGCTAGGGCTCACCATTGATGTTTCTATCTTTCTCCCTCTCCCTTCCTCTCTGAAGTCAATAAAAACATATTGGGGAGAAAAAGATTATATAGAAGGCAAGAATGTCTCCTCTCACTACTCCCCTTTAACTTTGTACTGGAAGGTCCAGCTAATGCAATAAGACAATGAAAGGAAAAATCTACAAACAGATTAGGAAGAAGAAATACAGGCATCTTTGTTTATAGGTAATATGTATTTCTTTTTTACCCAAAAAAACGAGGAAAAAACTTTTAGTACTGATAAGTGATTATACCAGGTTGTAGAATACAAGGTTAATATACAAAGCAATTGCCTTTCCACATGCTAACAACAAACAAGTGGAATTTCAGCTTAAAAACAAAACAATATTATTTACATTAGCATCCAGAAAAAATGAAACACTCAATGTAAATCTAACAAAATCTGTAAAGATCAATATGAGAAAACAATAAAATTCTGATGAACAAAATACAAGAAAAACTAAATACATGAAAAGAATAATTCTTAATAGTGCTCCAATGCTCTTTAAAGCATTTTATGGCTAAAAATAAATATTTTGCTTTTAGATTTTTACCAATTATAGCATTTGCAATTATTAATTGAATTTCATCATAAATAAAGCATTTAGTGTCCCCACCAAAAAATTTAAAAAGTGGAGAGATATTTTATGCTCAGGAATAAGAAAACTAAATATTGTCATGATATCAGTTGTGTCTACCTTGATCTATAGATTCAATGTGATCCCAATCAAAATCCCATTAAGTTATTTTGTGGATATTCGCAAACTAATTCTAAAATTTGTATGAAGTGCCTGGCAGATATGTCTTAGTGGTTGAGCTATGAACCAGGAGGTCACGGTTTGATTCCAGTCAAGGCACGTTCCCAGGTTGTGGGCTCGATCCCCAGTGGGGGGAATGCAGGAGACAGCCAATAAATAATTCTCTCTCATCATTGATATTTCTCTTTCTCTCTCCCTCTCTGAAAATCAATAAAAATATTTTTATTTTATTTTATTTTATTTTATTTTATTTTATTTTATTTTATTTTATTTTATTTTATTTTATTTTATTTTATTCTATTTTATTGTTAATCCTCACCTGAGGATATTTTTCCATTGAATCTTTTAGAGAGTGTGGAAGAGAGAGGAAAAGACAGAGAGAAACATTGATATGAGAGAAACACATCAGTTGGTTGCCTCCTGCACATGCCCTGACCAGGGCCAGGGCCGAGGAGGAGCCTGCAACCAAGGTACTCTCCCTTGACCGGAATCGAACCCAGGACCCTTTGGTCCACAGGCCTATGCTCTATCCACTGAGCCCAACTGACTAGAGCAATAAAAATATTTTTTTAAAGTTATAAAAAAAATTAAAAAAGAGAATAGAGAGCCCAGAAACAAACTCACGCCAATATGGTCAATTAATATTTGACAAAGGAGGCAACAACATACAATAGGATAAAGACAGTCTATTCAAAAATGGTGCTGGAGAAACCAAGATGGCGGCATAGGTAAACACCTGAACTTGCTGCCTCGCACAACCACTTCAAAACTACAACTAGCCCTGACCAGTTTGGCTCAGTGGATAGAGCGTCGGCCTGTGGACTGAAAGGTCCCAGGTTCGATTCCGGTCAAGGGCACGTACCTTGGTTGCGGGCACATCCCCAGTGGGGAGCGTGCAGGAGGCAGCTGATCGATGTTTCTAACTCTCTATCCCTCTCCCTCTCTGTAAAAAATCAATAAAAATATATTAAAAAAAAAACAAACAAACAAAAAAAAACTACAACTAAAAGACAAAACGGACATCATCCAGAACTACAGGAAGGCTGGCTGAGTGGAAATTCTACAACTAGAAGGAAAGAGAAAAGCACACTGAGACTCAGAGGAGCTGTGGAAGTAAAGTACAGAGGTACAAAGGCACGCGCTGAAAGGGCTTGAAACTGAGTACACGGCTGGCTTTTTCAATCCAGAGGGAGACACAAGCTCCCGACTGCTCTGAACTCCAGTTCCGGGCGAGATTCTGGGGACCCAGACTCATATGGGGAGAAACTGGACTATCTGGGTGGAACTCGAGGGTGCCTTTCTCTCAGAGGTGCTTGCAGCGATTACCAAGGGACACTGAGACCCCGGGGCCTCTTAGAGCAGGGCTGATGGGATGCCATTGCTGTTAGCTCTGCCCTGAGACCCTGTCCCACTAAGCCATTGCTGGTTGCTCTGCCCTGAGACTCCGCCCCATCCAAGCTGTGCGCAGAGGCTTTTGCATATGAATGGCCTAGTCCTTTGAAATCTCAACTTACCTAACAAACTGCAGCTGAGTCAGAGAGACCCAGAACACCCAAAAGAAGGCCCAAGGCCCCACAGCAGCTTGCATTGCTTCACTGCTGGGCCTCATCCGGGCACCTCCAAACCCCAAACAAAGAAGAGGAATCTGCAGATCTCTCCATAGCTCCTGCTGACTGGCCTTAGGCAGAGGCTAAATTTGCACCTCCTTGGAGATCCAAGAGCCAGTGTACCCAGGGGTCAGAGTAGGACCATCCAGATTACAACTCCTCAGATCCATAAGGGACACACTCAGGGGGCAGAGTCAGTGAGCACCAAAGCCCCACTGAAGCAAGTCTTGCCCCATAAGGGTGTCTCCAACACAGAAGTTCTCCCATCATAGACACAGTTGATCCTCACAGCCAATTGGCCTGGAGGGTAATTCCTCCCAGTGATACCAACAACAATCAAGACTTAACTACAACAAGACTGTGCACACAGCCCACAAAGGGGTGCACCAAGAGTGTCCACCTCAGGTAACTGGAGAGGCTGAGCCACTGGGCCCTATAGGACACCTAGCTCACAAAGCCACTCTATCAACTCAGAGAAGCAGCCAAAATGTGGAGACAAAGAAACAGGTCACAAATGAAAGAAATGGAGGAAAGCAAACTACTGGATATAGAGTTCAAAACCACGGTTATAATGTTTTTCAAGAATTTCCTAGAAAAGGCCAATAAATTTAGTGAGACCCTTGAGGATATGAAAAAGGACCAACTAGAAATTAAACAGACATTGACTGACATAAAAAATAATATACAGAGATCCAACAGCAGACTAGAGGATCGCAAGAATCAAGTCAAAGAGTTGAAATACAAAGAAGCAAAAAACACCCAACCGGAAAAGCAAAAAGGAAAAAGAATCCAAAAACTTGAAGATAGTGTAAGGAGCCTCTGGGACAACTTCAAGTGTACCAACATCAGAATTATGGGGGTGCCAGAAGAAGAGAGAGAGCAAGATACTGAAAACCTATTTGAAGAAATAATGACTGAAAACTTCCCCCACCTGGTGAAAGAAATAGACTTACAAGTCCAGGAAGCGCACAGAACCCCAAACAAAAGGAATCCAAAGAGGACCACACCAAGACACATCATAATTAAAATGTCAAGAGTAAAAGACAAAGAGAGAATATTAAAAGCAGCAAGAGAAAAACAGTTACATACAAGGAAGCACCCATATGACTGTCAGCTGATTTCTCAACAGAAACTATGCAGGCCAGATGGGAGTGGCAAGAAATATTCAAAGTGATGAATAGCAAGAACCTACAACCAAGATTACTCTACCCAGCAAAGCTATCATTCAGAATTGAAGGTCAGATAAAGAGCTTCACAGATAAGAAAAAGCTAAAGGAGTTCATCACCGCCAAACCAGGATTACATGAAATGCTGAAAGGTGTTCTTTAGGAAGAAGAAGAAGAAGAAAAATATAAAGATAAAAATTATGAACAACAAATACATATCTATCAACAAATGAATCTAAAAATCAAGTGAATAAAAAATCTGATGAACAGAATAATCTGGTGAATATAATAGAATCAGGGACATAGAAAGGGAGTGGACTGACAATCCACAGGGGGAAAGGGGTGTGGGGGGTGCGGGAAGAGCCTGGACAAAAATCATACACCTATGGATAAGGACAGTGGGTAAAGGCAGGGGGTGGGGTGGGAACCGGGTGGAGGGGAGCTATGGGGGCGAAAAAGAGGAACAACTGTAATAATCTGAATAAAGATTTAATTTAAAAAAAAGAAAATTACAAAAAAAAATGGTGCTGGGAAAATTGGACAGATACATGCAGAAAAATAAAACTAGACCACTTTCTTACACCATATATAAGAATCAAAATGGATTAAAGATTTAAATGTGTGGAGTGGGGGAGATGAGGAGGGTATAGGGGGGATAAATGGTGATCAAAGGAGACTTGACTTGGGGTAGTGAACACACAATCCAGTGTACAGATGATGTGTTTTAGAACTGTGCATCTGAAACCTATATAATTTTGTTATCCAGTATCACACCAATAAATTAATAAAAAGGACTTAAATGTAAGACTCAAAACCATAAAACTCCTAGAATAAAACATAGGCAATAAAATCTCTGACATTTCTCTTAGCAATATTTTTTCCTGGTATATCAAGGGAAACAAAAGAAAAAATAAACAAATGGGACTTCATGAAGCTAAAAGTTTTTATACATCAAAGGAAATCATCAGCAAAGTGAAAAGACAACTTACTGAATGGAAGAAGATATTCACTAATGATAGATTTGAAAATGGGTTAATATCCAAAATTTATAAAGAACTCATACAACTTAACATCAAAAAACTCCTAAATAATCCAATTTAAAAATGGGCAGACGCTTGGCCAGCGTGGCTCAGTGGTTGAGCATCAACCTATGAACTAGGAGATCGCAGTTCAATTCCTGGTCTGGGCACATGCCCAGGTTTGGGGCTGCCAGTAGGGGGTGTGCAGGAGGCAGGTGATCAAGGATTCTCTCTCGCCCGGCCGGTGTGGCTCGGTGGACAGAGCGTCAGCCTGCGGACTGGAGGGTCCAGGTTCGATTCCGGTCAAGGGCACATGCCTGGGTTGCAGGCTTGATCCCCAGTGTGAGGCCTGCGGGAGGCAGCCGATCAGTGATTCTCTCTCATCATGGATGTTTCTCTCTCTCTCCCTTCCCCTTCCTCTCTGAAATCAATAAAAATATATTAAAAAAAAAAAAAAAAGGATTCTCTCTCATCATTGATGTTTCTATCTCTCCTTCTCCCTTTCTCTCTGAAATCAATAAAAATAATTTTTATATACATATATACATTATATATATATATACATATGTATATATGTATATATATAATGTGTGTGTGTGTATATATATATATATATATATATATATATAGAGAGAGAGAGAGAGAGAGAGAGAGAGAGAGAGAGAGAACAAATGGGCATAGGACCTGAGTAGACACTTCTCCAAAGAGGACATACAGATGGCCAAAAGAAATATGAAAAGATGCTCAATGTCACTAATCATCAGAGAAATGCAAATTAAAAGCACAACGAGATATTACCTCATACCCGTCAGAATGGCTATCATAACTAAATACACAAACAACAAGTGCTGACATGGATGTGGAACCCTTATGCAGATTGGTGCAGCCACTATAGAAAACCACTATGGAGGGTCCTCAAAAAATAAAAAATGAAACTGCCTTTGACCCAGCAATTTCACTCTTAGATATATATCCAAAGAAACCAAAAACAGTAATTTGAAAGAATATATGCTCTGCTATGTTAATTGCAGTGTTATTTCTAACTAGAGGACCAGTGCATGAATTCGTGCACTCAAGGGGGAGGCCCTCAGCCTGGATTGCAAGAGGGCGCGGGCAAGGCCGAGGGACCCCACCGGTGCACAATCGGGGCCAGGGAGGGATATGGGAGGTTGGCCAGCCAGGGAGGGACCGCGGGAGGGCTCCAGGGTGTGTCCAGCCTATCTCGCTCAGTCCCAATCGGTCAGACCCCAGCAGCAAGCTAACCTACTTGTTGGAGTGTCTGCCACCTGGTGATCAGTGCATGTCATAGTGAGCGGTTGAGTGGCCTTAGCATATCATTAGCATGTTACGCTTTGATTGGTTGAATGGACGACCGGACACTTAGCATATTAGGCTTTTATTATATAGGATAGCTAAGATATGGAACTAATGCAAGTGCCCATGAATACAAGAGTTGATAAAAAAAATTGTGGTACATATATACAATGGACTATTACTTGGTCATAAAAAAGAATGTAATCTTACCATTTGCAACAACATGGTGGACCTAGAGAGTATTATATGGAGTAAAATAAATCAGTCAGAAAAATACAAATACCATATGATTTCACTTATATGTGGAATCTAAAGAACAAAAGAAATGAATAAACAAAATTGAAACTGACTTATAGGCACAGGGAACAGACGGATGGTTACTAGAGGGGAGTGGGGTTGGGTCTGGGTAAAAAGGTGAAGGGATTCAGAAGTACAAATTGGTAGCCACAAAATAGTCATGCATATAGAAAACACAACATAGAAAATATAGTAAATAGTCCTATATAATAAAGAGGTAATATGCAAATTAACCCTCACACCCTCACAAGATGGCTGCCTACAACCAGGCTGGCAGGGGGGTTAGTGAGGGACGACCAAATGACTGAACAGCAGGCTGCGTGGGGCAAGCAGGCTGGCAAGGGGGCCATGAAAGGTGACCAGGCTGGCAGTTGGGAACGACCAGGCCGGGGTGGGGGGTAGTTAGGGGCAACCAGGCGGCAGGGGAGGGCAGTAAGAGGCAACCAGTCTGGTGGGGGGGGCAGTTAGGGGCGACTAGGCCAGCAGGGGAGTGCAGTTGGGGGAGACCAGGCCAGCAGAGGCGTGCAGTTGGGGGTGACCAGGATGGCAGGGGGAGCAGTAAGGGGTGACCAGGCAGGCAGGCAGGTGAATGATTAGGAGCCAGTGGTCCAGGATTGTGAGAGGGATGTCTGACTGCCAGTTTAGGCCTGAACCCCGGGATCGGGGTGCAGGCTGGGCTGAGGGCCGCCCCCCCCCACCCGTGTACAAATTTTGTGCACCGGGTCTCTAGTACTGTAATAACTTTGTATGGTACCAGATGGGTACTGGAACTATGAGGGAGAACACTTTGCAAAGTATGTGATTACCTAACCACTATGCTATAAAACTGAAACTAATGCAAAATAATATTGAATGGAAACAGTAATTGAAAAATAAAATTAAAAAACAATACCAATCATTCACAAACTTACAAACTTATCTTTAAAAAAGAAGAGGAGCTCTAACTGGTTTGGCTCAGTGGATAGAGCGTTGGCCTGCGGACTGAAAGATCCCAGGTTTGATTCCGGTCAAGGGCATGTACCTTGGTTGCGGGCACATCCCCAATAGGAAGTGTGCAGGAGGCAGCTGATCGATGTTTCTCTCCTATCGATGTTTCTGACTCTCTATCCCTCTCCCTTCCTCTCTGTAAAAAATCAATAAAATATATTAAAAAAAAGAACAAAAGAAGAGGAGGTGGGGGGCAAGGGGATGAGGGCAAGTGCCGGCAGGTAGGGGAGGCCGGGGGAAGGTCAATGGGGGAAAAAAAAGAGACATATGTACTACTATTTGTAATAACTTAAACAATAAAATTAAAAAAAAGAGAGACATATGTACTACTATTTGTAATAACTTAAACAATAAAATTTTTTAAAAGAAAAGAAGAAGAGGAGGACCCTAGCTGGTTTGGCTCAGTGGATAGAGCGTTGGGCTACAGACTGAAAGGTCCCGGGTTCGATTCCAGTCAAGGGCATATGCCCAGGTGGTGGGCTTGATCACCAGTAGGGGACGTGCAGGAGACAGCCAATCAATGATTCCCTCTCATCATTGATGTTTCTATCTCTTTCTTCCTCTCCCTTCCTCTCTGAAATCAATGAAAATATTTTTTTAAAATATATTTTATTGATTTTTTACAGAGAGGAAGGGAGAGGGATAGAGAGTTAGAAACATCGATGAGAGAAAAAAATCAATCAGCTGCCTCCTGCACACCTTCTACTGGTGATGTGCCCGCAACCAAGGTACATGCTCTTGACTCTAGGGCAATGAAAATATTTTTAAAAAAAGAAGAAGAGGAGGGAACACTTCACAACTGGTCTCATCCCATGAGACCAGTATTATCCTGACACAAAATCAAAGACATCACAAGAAAAGAAAACTACACCCCAATATCCCTTTTGAATGAAGTCATAATCTACAAAATACTAGCAAACTGAATTCAGCAACATGTCAAAGACATTGTACACATAATCAAGTGGGATTCATCTCAGGAAAGCAAGTTTGTTTAATATCCAAAAGTCAATTGATTTAATAAAATACCATATGACTAGAATAAAGAGCAAAACCCACATGATCATCTGAATTGATACAGAAATATCATTTGACAAAATTAAAAATCCTTTCATGATAAAACAAACAAACAAACAAACAAAAACAATCCAGCCCGGCATGGCTCAGTAGTTGAGCGTCAAACTATGAACCAGGAGGTCAGGTTCGATTCCCGGTCAGGGCTTGGGTTGTGGGCTCGATCCCCAGTGTGGGGCGTGCAGGAGGCAGCCAATCTAGGATTCTCTCTCACCATTAATGTTTTTGTCTCTCTCTCCTTCTTCCCTTCTCTCTGAAATCAATAAAAAATATATTAAAAAACAAAAATAAGAAACAATAAACAAATTAGGAAGAAAAGGAAATTTTCCCAACCAGATAAAGAAAATCTATGAAAAACCCACCGCTGCCTGACCAGTGTGGCTCAGTTGGTTGGGCATCATCCTGTGTACCAAAAAATTGCCGGTTTGATTCCGGGTCCGGGCACATACCAGGATTGCATCTTGATCCCCAGTAGGGGGCATGCAGGAGGCAGCTGATTGAAGTTTTGCTCTCACATCCATGTTTCTTTCTTTCTCCCTCTCCCTTCTCTCTCTCTCTAAAACCCAACCAACCAACAAACAAAAAGCCACCACTAACATCATACTTAATACCAAAAGGCTTTCCCCCTGAGATCAGGAATAAGACCTATATATCCATTCTCATTGTGTTTATTCAACATTTTACTGAAGGTTCTAGCTAGGGCTACTAGTCAAGAAAAAGAAATAAAAGTCATCCAGATTGAAAACCAGAAATGAAACTATTTCTATTCACAGATGGAATGACATTGTATATAAAAAACCCTAAGGAACCTACAAAATATTGTATTACTAAAAGGTGAGTTCAGCAAGTTTATAGGACACCAGATTTATATATAAAAATAAATTGTATTTCTCTATACTAGAAATGAAAAATACAACAATAAATTTTAGAATCCCATTTACAATAGCATAAAAAAGAACAAAACACATCGAAATACATTTAACCAAGTAAGAGACTGTACACTGAAAACTATACAACATTGTTGAAAGAAGTTAAAAACCTAATAAATGGAAAAACATTCCATGTTCATTAATCAGAAGACACTTTTGTTAAGAGGCAATTCTCCTCAAATTGCTCTACAGATTCAAATCAATCCTTACCAAAATTCCAGCTGACATTTTTGAGAAATAGACAATATGAGCCTAAAATCTATATGGACATGCAAGAGACTCAGAATAGCTCAAACAATCTTAAGAAAGCACCAAATTAGAGGACTCACACTTTCCGATTTCAAAACTTATTACAAAACTGCAATAATCAGGACAGTGTGGTAGCAGCATGAGGATAGATGTACACTTCAATGGAATAGAACTTACAGTCCAGATTTTTGACAATGGTGTCAAGACAATTCAATGGAATAAATGACAATTCAAAGAACAGTATTTTCAAAATATGATGCTGGAACACACCTGGATATTCACATGCAAAAGAAAAAACACAACAACTTTCAGCCTTTATTTTACTCTATCTACAAAAGTTAACTCAAAATGGATAAAAAACCTAATTATAAAAGCCGAAACCATTAAAATTCTTTAAGAAAACACAGGGCAAGAGCTTTATGGCATGGTATTAGGCATTTATTTCTTGGATATGAGAGCTAAACCACAGGCAACAAAAGAAAAGAGTTAAATTGAATTACATCAAAATTAAAAATTTCTGTGCATCAATGAACAATTAGAATGAAAAGGAAACCTACAGAGCAGGAGAAAATACTGCAAATCATTTATCTGATAAGAGCCTAATCCTTCGACTCAACAACAAAAAACATAGAACCTGATTTTAAAATGGGCAAACAACATTGCTTAAAAGAAGATATACAAATGACCAAAAAGCATATGAAAATCTGTTCAGAGCCACTCATCATTAGGAAAATGCAAATCAAAAGCACAATGAGATTTCACCTCACATACTAGGATGGCTTCTATCCCTCCCCCCCAATTCAACAGAAAATAACAAGTGTTGGTGAAGAGGAAAAGAAATTGGAACTCTTCACACTGTTTATGGAAATGTAAAATTCTGCAGAAGTCTGACAGTTCCTCAATATTAAAAATAGAATTAGCACATGATCCAGCTCTTCCACTTCTATGTATGCACCCAAAAGAACTGCAGGCAGGGTCCTGTAGAGATATTTATACACCCATGCTTATAGCAGCATTCTTCACAGTACAAAGAGATGGAAGCAACCCAAGTGTACATTTATGAATAAGTGGATAAATAAAATACATTCTATACATACAATTAAATACTATTCAGCTATAAAAAGGAATGAAATTCTAACACATGAATAAACTTTGAGGTTATTATGCTAAGTCAAAGAAGCCACTCACAAAATGACAAATACTGTATGATGTCACTTATAGAAGATACCTAAAGTAGTCAAGTTCATACAGACAGAAAGTCAAATGGTGGTTGCCAAGGACTGGGGGAAGGAAGCAATGGGTAGTTGCTTAGTGGGAATACAGATCCAGTGTTACAAGATGAAAAAGTTCCAGATTGGTTGCACAACAATATGAATGTACTTAACAATACTGAACTGTACACTTAAAAATGGTTAGGATGGCACATTTTACCTAATGTGTATTTTACCACAACTTTTAAAGGTTATCAAAAATTGCTTAATTATGGCCCTAGCCAGTGTGGCTTTAGTTGGTTGAGCATTATCTCATGCACCAAAAAGTTAGGAGGCATCTGATCAATGTTTCTCTTTCACATCGATGTCTCTCTCTCTCTCTCTCTCTCTCTCTCTCTCTCTCTCTCTCTCTCTCTCTCTCTCTCCCTTCCTCTCTCCCTCCCTCTCCCTTCCTCTCCCCAAATTCAATAAAAATGTATTTTTAAAAAATTGCTTATTTTTAAAGTAATATTATATGGTGAAATATTATATTTAATCAGATCTGAGACAATTTTTTCTGTGATCTTTGACTTCTGTACCTCACCTTCTACCTATGTCCACCTCCATGCTCACAAATTAACATGATAGTTGGCATTTAAGCCTACTTTGTACGTGTCCAGCTTTTCCAGATATATTCTCAACAATTTTCTGGTGAGCCAATGAGAGCTCGGCAAGGTTTAGTGACCGTTCCAAGATTGTGAGAGGGCTGGATCTGTTATTGGATCCCATGGCCTGACCCTAAAGCCTGGGTTCTTCCCCACCTTGTCTCATGCCCCTCAAGTTAGTTTTATCGTAAAACCACTTGTGGAACCTCAAAAATCAGATTCCCCGAGGAGGTGAGTGTTTCTCTAAATTTTCATGAGTGTTGAATGTGTGGATCCTGGAATGAGCAAAATAACAAATAAAGAAATGAAATCAGCCCTGGACGGTTTGGCTCAGTGGATAGAGTGTCGGCCTGCAGAATGAAGGGTCCCAGGTTCTATTCCCGTCAAGGACACATGCCGGGTTGTGGGGTTGTGGGCTCGATACCCATTAGGAGACGTGCAGGAGGGAGTCAATCAATGATTCTTCCTCATCATTGATGTTTCTATCTCTCCCTCTCCCTTCCTCTCAGAAATCAATAAAAAAAATTTTTAAGTCTTTATTTAAAAAAAAAAAAAAGGGAGATGAAATAAACAAGATTGGCTAACTTGACAGACTAAAGGAGCCTTGAAGACTGTGGGGTCTGGAAAGGAAGTAGAAGTAGAAATTGCTAACTGCAGGGTACATTCTGCGTAAGCACATTCAGAGCTCTTACAGTCATCCTGCCCTGAGGACAGAGACCACTGGGGAGTCGTTGCCAGTCCTGAGAGAGGCCAGTCCAGACACAGCAGTGTGTGCTCCCAGCAGCAAAGGAGGCTCAGGCAAGATGCCCTCAGGAGAGAAGGGTGACAGGAGCACTGGGGGAGGAGGGGAAAGGGTGGACTTGGTGGGTCTGTGGGTAGGGGAGGGGCATGTCTTTCTTTAGAAAGATCACCCTGGCTCCTGTGGGAAAGATGACTTGAAGTGGAAGAAATTGGAGGAGTGAACTGACCCCAAACTCAGAGCCAGGGGAAGTGAATTCTGGAAAGGTTTTTGGAGGGACCCTTGCCAGGGCTTGGTGATCAACTGCATGAGGGAATGGTGAGGAAGAGGAATGGGCTTTCATTATCAACTCTTAGTGCTTCAGCAACTAAGTCCAAAGAAACAGATCTGTAATGGGTGGGGTGGGGTGACGGGCAGTCATGGACAGACAAGGGGCTGTCACTTTTTCCAGGCGCCGCCCATGCCCCTCAGTGCCTGTCGGGCAGGCTCCTTTAACACGGGAGACTTTATGTTGTCCTTCTGGTCAGTCCAAAGGTCTCTGCATTTGTTTTCTGAGGAGTCAGGTGGCGATCTGGGGCATTAGTCCAGCTCTCAGAGAGCTGAGGGGCCAGAGTCACAATGGGGTGGAGGGAGGAAAGGCTTTCAGGAAATAGGGAAGGGAGAAGTCTGAGGGAGCAAATTGGTTTGAAAGCCACCACTCTTGCCCTGGCTGGTGTGGCTCATTTGGTTGGGCCAAGAGGTTGCTGTATGATTCTGGTCAGGGCACACGCCCGGGTTGTGGGATAGATCCCCAGTAGGAGTTGTGCAGGAGGCAGCCCATTGATGTTTCTCTCTCTCCCTCTCCCTGCCTCTTTATAACAATCAATAAAAACTTAAAAAAAAAGATAAAAATCCACCACTCTTTCCATTCCCGTATCATTAAACCAAACACGGTCCTGTTTGTGTTACATCCCTTGATCCTCAGGCTGCTGTGGAGAGCTCAGCAGAGCTGGGCCGTGGCCTTCCCCAGGCAAACAGGGCTCCTAAGCTGCCATGGGAACCCAGGTGACCCAGGGTCTAATGGCAGGGCACTTGCTGAACACAGCATAAGGGTGCTGTGGGTCCCTGGCCCTTTTCAGGAAGTACGGACCTAAACCATTTAATTACTTTTTTTTTAAAGGTAAAATCCAGAGAGAATGTGTGGGTTCAAGCATTCTTCTCCAACTTGGGTACTGTCCCTGAGGGTCCCCCTACTAATCCCAGATCCCCTTCTGAACCCTCCAAGAATGGGGTGAGGGAGCCCCCTTTGCCAGTCTCATCTATCTCAGTCTCTGGCAGCCCCAGGACCCAGCACTGAAGGAACAGGGTCGGGCCACAGCCTTCACTGTGGAGATGGGGAGACTGAGGAGGGGTGAAGGGAGCACCCGGCATGGGCTCTCCCCTCAGGCCTCGTTCTCCCTAACCACAGCTTCCTCTGCAGGGACAGAAAGACATGGCCTGGAAACTGATGCCACCTCTGCTGCTGCTGGCCTGGTTTTCAGCCTCCGTGTGCAGTGCCAGAGACAGGACAGACCTGCTCAACGTCTGCATGGACGCCAAACACCACAAGACAAAGCCAGGCCCTGAGGACAAGCTGCATGGCCAGGTATGGCTGCAGTGTGGCTGCGTTTGGGGAGGGGACTGGTTCTGACAGGGAAGAGGACCTTAGGGTGGTGCGGGAAGGGTTGAGGGGCCAGACACCCCATGTTCTGATTATTGCTGAGAAGGTAAAGGTCGGGGAGCGGTTTAGCTGATATTCGGGGCGGCCTCTTCACAACAAGATACCATGTCAGCAATCACATGCAATGATCACTTACTGAGTACCTACCTACCAGGTGTCATGTGCTTTCTGTTTATGATCTCATTTTTCCGGTGGTCCTCTGAGGTAGGGAGATGACATTTTCCCCATGAACAAATGAGGAAACTGAGGCCCAGAGGAGCCTATGGACACACACAGGACCTGGACATGACTAGCCCTCGTGGTGGGGCAGGACTGGGGCGGACACCTCCAGGGGTTTGGGGAGGATGGTTTTCCTACTTGGACTACGTGCCAGTCCCATGGAGTGCTAGGGGCTAAGGAGAGGCCTCTTATGACTGCGACATGGGGCAGAGGTGCAGTACTCTCACACATTCTATAAAAAATTATGCACTCCTTATTAGTCTCCATAGTTCCTTTTTAGAAAAAAATATTGTTTAGACTCTCTTTTCTATCCTGGAATGAAGTTCCAAGCTACATGAATCTATTTGCACATTTAATTTAAAATTATCAACATAATTACCTGTGATGCAAAGGAGAAGCAAGAAGAACGCAATTTATTTTAAAAAACACACACACAACTACATTTCAATATGTCAGTTCTCTGGTATGGCTGCATTAGAAGTCCTTGTGAAACAGCACATGTTTCTTTATTCATAAAATCACTATGAATGGGGCAGCTGCAAATGAAGACTTGGGCTGGTGTATTCTATTGGCAACTTAAAGGCTATAAGATACTCTAAGGCGTGTTGCCATTGATGACTATTTTCTATTTTTTATATGTTTTTATTGATTTTTGGAGAAAAAGGAAAGGAGAGGGAGTGGGAGAAGAAGAGAGAGAGAGAGAGAGAGAGAGAGAGAGAGAGAAACATTTATTGGCTGTCTCCTGCACATCCCCTACTGGGTTGAGCCCACAATAACCCAGACATGTGCCCTGACTGGGAATCCAACTGGTGACCTTTTGGTGCATGGAAAAATGCTCAACCACCTGAGCCACACCAACTGAGGCCATTTTCTAAAATGGTAATTAACTCCAATAATGTAAACCATATAGTACAGCCTTCCATTTCATGCTTTTGTTGTTCTGGAAAATTGGGTCTATATTAAAAACATGCTAAACTATAGTGTGTCTATTTCTAAGATGAAGTTCGGTTTAGATTAGGAAATCATAAATGTCTTTTATTTGCTTTTTTTAAGCAAATGTTTCTGTAGGCCCATTATGTCTGGTACTGGCCTAACCACAGGGGGGACACAGATCTTGTTTCTTGCCAAGAATATGGTTATTCAAAAATATATTTTATTCCTGTCAACTGAAGGGTCCTGGGTTCGATTCTGGTCAAGGGCATGTGTCTTGGTTGCAGGCTCCATCCTGAGTCCGGGCCCATGTGGAAGGCAACCAATCCATGTGTCTCTCTCACATCAATGTTTCTCACTCTCTGTCTCTCCCCCTCCCTTCCACTCTCTCTAAAAATCAATAGAAAAATATATCCTCAGGTGAAGATTAACAAAAAATATATACTGTATATATTTTATTGCATCACTCACTGCTTTCTTCCTTTACTCAAAATGTCACTTAGAAACGAGGCTTTTCAAACCACCTTATTTTAAATTCCAATAGTCACCCCATTCTCCACATACCCATTCCCTGCTGTAAACGTCCCTATATAGTTGATCATATCCTTCCATATCATATTTTTCCCCTTTTAGTGTCTTACGGTCTGTCTCCCCTGACCAGAATGTAAGATCCATGAACACATATTTCTGTCTGTTTTCTTGTCTGCTGTACTTCGTCTACAACAGTGGCTGGCATAGAGTAGCTACTCAGTAATACTTTTTTAATGAATAAATTTAAGAACTTTTTATAAAGTGTTAAGTCCTGTATAAATGATAGTTTTTTGTCCTCCCGAAACAGGGTTTCTCCCAGGCTCCCACAACCCCCTAATCACACTGTTGCAATTGAGTGTCCCTCAAGATGGGAGTTCTTGAGGGCCAAGGACAGAGAGGTCCTCACAGTGAGCATTTCTAGAACAATCTACCTGGGGCTGGAGAGCAAGAACCAAATGGGGAGAGGCTGGAGGTGGCAGAAGTGGGTGGCAGGGGGCACTGAGTGCTGTGTCCTCCCCACCCAGTGCACTCCCTGGAGGAAGAATGCCTGCTGCTCTGTCAGCACCAGCCAGGAGCTGCACAAGGACACCTCCCTCCTGTATAACTTCAACTGGGACCACTGTGGCAAGATGGAGCCCGCCTGCAAGCGCCACTTCATCCAGGACACCTGTCTCTATGAGTGCTCCCCCAACCTAGGGCCCTGGATCCAGCAGGTACCGGGGTCTCCCTCACCCCACCCCATCCCACCCCACCCCACCCCACCCCACCCCAGTCAAAGCTGTGGCTGCCAACAGGCCTGGCTGAGGAACCTTCTCATTTTACCTCCCACTCAGGTGAGCCAGAGCTGGCGCAGAGAGCGTTTCCTAAACGTGCCCCTGTGCAAAGAGGACTGTGAGAGCTGGTGGGAAGCCTGCCGCACCTCCTACACCTGCAAGAGTGACTGGCACAAGGGCTGGAACTGGACCTCAGGTGAGGGCTGGGTGGGTGGGTGGGGAGATGGAGGTGGGGTTTGGGCAAAGGCGGTTTGAGGATTTGGGATTGCCTGAATATCTCTCAGGTAAGCAGGGCTGGATGTCTGTGTCTATCCTCTCTCCCCCTGCAGGATCTAACAAGTGTCCAGCTCAGGCCGTCTGTCGTACCTTTGAGTCCTACTTCCCCACTCCTGCAGCCCTGTGTGAGGGCCTCTGGAGTCACTCCTACCAGGTCAGCCAATACAGCCGAGGAAGTGGCCGCTGCATCCAGATGTGGTTTGAACCGGCCCAGGGCAACCCCAATGAAGAGGTGGCAAGGTTCTATGCCTTGGCCATGACTTCTAGGGCCATGGTCCATGGGATTGGGCTTCTCCTGCTCAGCCTGGCTCTGATGCTGCAACTCTGGCTCCTTGACTGAACTGCTTCCACTACTGATACCTGGACATTTTCCTTGCCTGCACCCACCCTGGGTGACCTGGGCTCTGTCCAGCTCAGCTCTCTCAATTAGCAGATCTCACAATGCCCTGGTCCCTATGCTCTGACAGTCTATTCAAATATAGAGATCCACATGTGTCTTGTGTCTTGTAAATAATTTGGGGATGAGTAGGTTGCCCAGGGTGGAGTGAGCCAGTCGTGGGGTAGATCGGGTGGTAGGGGGACATGCCTCATTGATTCATCATTCCTGTTGAGAGAACCAAAGAAGGACTGGGACTAGCTTGAAATTCACCAGCAAGTAGGGAGTATAAATTGATCCCTTAGTCTGGGGCTAAGTTCATCATTCTTGCATCACAAGGGGACAAGGGGATTGGTGGAGGGAAGGTGGGCAGAAATTGATGGATGATCTTATCAGGCTTCTGGTGGGAAATAAGTTTCTTTCCCCTTCCTTGTCTTACCAGATGTGGTCTGGGATGGAAATATTGGTGGAGGGATCTCCATGATGAACACCTGCATTATTTCCTTTTTTTAAAAAAGACAAATAGCCCAGCCGGTGTTGTTCAATGGTTGAGCATCAACCTATGAGCCAGGAGATCATGGTTAGATTCCCCGTTGTCAGAGGTCAGGGCACATGCTCCGGTTGCAGGCTGGATCCCCAGTAAGGGGTGTGCAGGAGGCAACCGATCCATGATTCTCTCTCATCATTGACACTTCTGTCTCTCTCTCCCTCTCTGAAATCAATAACAATATATTTTTTAAAATGACAAATACTGTTACAATCAATAATCTTGTACATAGTAGCATATTATACTTGAATTCCAGAAGAGAGAGAGATTGCTGGAGTACGTGGATTTCTAATTTTCTAATATGGATTTCAACTTTACAGGGGTTGTAACAATGTGGCCTCCACCAGCAAAATATGAGTGTCCATTTCCTCATAGCCTTGTCAACACACTATGGCATCAAACTTTTTATTTTCTGCTAAGTTGATAGGTGTAGTTGTCATATCCATGTGCCTTACCATGAGAACACAGTTTCTGAAATGTTGCCATATTAGTCTGTTGAGATCTAGTTCATACTTTTCAATTGCTATACAATATTCCATTCTATGAATATGTTACCTTTAATTCTGTCACCTACTGATGGATATTTCAGCAAGGGGGGTTCTTTCATGACATTGACAATTTTGCAAAGCACGGGCCTGTTATTTATTTACTAGAGGCCTGGTGCATGAAATTCGTGCACTGGGGGGGGGGGGGTGGTCCCTTAGCCTGGCCTGTGCCCTCTCACAGTCTGGGAGCCCTGTGATTGATCACCCCAAAGAGGTAGGCCCTGCCCACCCAACCGGGGCTCTGTGATGGTTCGCCCTCAGAGGGAGGCCTCACCCACCCTCTGCAGCCTGCCGGTTGGTGGCCTGGGCCTCCCTCTTTGGGGCGATTGTGGAACCTCCTGATTGACTGATCGTCCTGCTGGCCTATGGCCTCCCTCTGCAGGCGGTCATGGGGCGATGGCCAGGCCCCTGACCAATCGCATCGCACCCACCTTGGCTGGCCTGGTACCAATGGGTGTCATAGCGTGGACATCTGGAAGGTCATCTGGAAGGATGTCTAGAAGGTTGTTTGGCTGTCTGGTCTGATTAACATATTACACTTTTATTATCATAGATTTTATTTTATTTTTTATTGATTTCTGAGAGGAAGGGAGGGAGAGAGATAGAAACATCAATGATGAGAGAGAATCATTGATTGGCTGCCTCCTGCACACCCACTACTGGAAATTGAGCCCGCAACCCAGGCATATGCCCTTGACCAGAATCGAACCCGGGACCCTTAAGTCCACAGGTCGATGCTCTATCCACTGAGCCAAACCAGCTAGGGCCGGGCCAGTTATTTTGTAGAATACCCCCCATTTTGAATTTATCTGTTTCTTCATCACTAGATTGAAGCTGTGCATTTTTGAAACAAATATCCCAAAAGCAATACTCTGTCCTTCTTGGTGCATCATCACAGGAGGCACATGGTATCAGGTTTGCCCATCTGATGATGTTGACTGATCTTTTGGTTGATATTGGATCTTCCAGGGTTCTTTTACCCCCCCCCCCCTTTATAATTAATATGTATGTTGAAGGGAGATATTTGGACAACTGCAGATATCCTATTCATCAGTAAACTTTCAGCCATCAGTTTTACTATGCGATGGTCATTTTTTTTTTAATATATATTTTATTGATTTTTTACAGAGAGGAAGGGAGAGGGATAGAGAGTTAGAAACATCGATGAGAGAGAAACATCGATCAGTTGCCTCCTGCACAACCCCTTCTGGGGACGTGCCCGCAACCAAGGTACATGCCTTTGACCGGAATCGAACCTGGGACCTTTCAGTCCGCAGGCTGACGCTCTATCCACTGAGCCAAACTGGTTTTGGCACGATGGACATTTTTTAAAAAGTAAAAATGAACATCTAAAAGGTCTTGTTATATGACAGCTCCTCACCAACCCTTTAATGCTTTCTGATGGTAGCTGTTGTAAAAACTAAACTTCTTTAATGGCATAGAAGGCCTTGGCCATCCCTCTACTTAGATTACATGTCAAATTATTTCCCCTTCTACCTCCATATATGAGCTCCATTCACACTTTTCATTTGGGGCCTTACCTTCAGCAATACCCTCCTGTGTTCCTAGAATGCTCTTTTATCCTCTGCAGCCTTTTCCCCTGTAGCCAGTTAGATTTCAACATATAATTTCCCCCTAAAATGACTTCTGAACACCTTTAAGCTCCTCCACCCCAGGCATGAGGTTTGGCCTCTGAGCCAGGGCCCTGAACCCTCAGGGCTTCAGAAGTGACCAGCAAATGGATGGTGAGGCACCTTCTTATCACAACCCTTTAGTCCCCTTGTACAGATATTTACCTGCTGTGTCTAGTGTCTGGCTTTTCCCTAACAAAACATACATCTGAAATAGGGGCCATGTCTGTCATTTGTGACAGATTGTCTGAGCCTGGGTCAGTGCCTGCAGAGAGGAGGTACTCAGGACGTTAAGGAAGCCGTGCACTTATACTGTCAGTCAACAGAGGCTTTCTGAGCACCCAGTCTGCTTATCTCCATCAACAGGGAGAAAACTGAGTACCTTGCACAGGGTGGTGGGGCAGGTGGACCTGAGAACCAATAACTCTTATTAAAAAAAAAAAAAAAAAAAAAATATATATATATATATATATATGTGTGTGTGTGTGTGTGTGTGTGTGTGTGTGTGTGTATATATATATATATATATACACACACACACACATACATATACATATACATATATATATATAATTATTTTATTTTATTGATTTCAGAGAGGAAGGGAGAGGGAAAGAGAGATACTAATGAGAGAGAATCCTTGATCAGCTGGGTCCTGCATGCCCCATACTGGGGATCGAGCCCACAACCTGGGCATGTGCCCTGACCAGGAATCGAACTGTGGCCTCCTGGTTCATAGGTCAATGCTCAACCACAGAGTCAAGGCAGCCAGGCATTAGAAAACAAGTTGCTAAGGCTTTGCTATAGGGAAGCCCAGAGTATGGTGTATTTCTGTGGAAGCCCAGAGAGGATAGGGAAAGGCTTCCAGAGGGGTAATGTTTGCCAAGCAGAAGACGGTGGGAGGAATAGCACTCCATGGAGAGGGTTCAGCAAGTGCAAAGGCTCGAAGGTAATAGAGGCCCAAGAAGGCTAAGAAGGAAGAGGGCCAGGGTACGAAATGGGCCTGGAGAAGAAGCACTGGGTCCGCAGTCCTTAGGCTGATGCCCTGAATCCCTCACAGAACTCTCCTTTCTTTGTGAAGGAAGCCAGGTTTGCAATCACACTCAGATCTGAATTCTAGCCCCTCCTGCTGCCTGGGAATGCCCTTCCCACAGCTGTGAGAATGGGTGAGCAGCCATTGCATATGTAATGGGCTGGCACTCAGGAAAAGCTCTGGTTTCTCCCACCCCCACTTCCGCCAGCCCAGAGCCCCCAGCTGTGCAGGTCAAGCATCTTCCTGTTATCTTTGTGTGACTACTCTCGCTGGTATTAAGCCTCCAGTTTAAGTGGACATTCTTGGGATTGGCTCCAAGGTGACTGCTTGACCCTGTCCCTCCCTGGGGCCCTAGCACCCAGACCCCAGATTCAGAGCAGAGTGTGGAAGGAAAAAAGAATTCTACGGAAAGTAACCTCACAGGGTGATCTGATGATAAATTTCTAACAGGAGGGGTTCAGTCATGCCCAAGCCTATAACATTTTAGTAAAAGGTTTACCTTTGCCTTAAGCAAGCCCAGTCCGTTTTTTGTGTAACGGGGTTAATACACCTTTGAAATAAGTCGTAACCACCCCCTTAACTTATCTGTCCTGAACTCCTATTTTAATTGTCCTGTAATCCTGTCCCATCTTGCTTTCTTCCACCTTCTTGTAATCGTCCTTACTTCCCTCCTTAATTTCAAATGCATAATAGAAACTGCAAAACTGTCATTCCCCAGAGTGTTTGAGATCTTGCTTCCCAGCAATTGTTGTCTATTTTGGCTCAAATAAACTCATGCAAATTCTCTACAGTTTTGGATGTTTCTTACCTTGAACAAGGGCCTGAGGCTCAACAAGGGCACGAACTCCCCATAGATCAGAGCTCCACTTCCAACTCACCGTCCATTCCCTGGTCACTTCTGAAGCCCTCAGGGCCCAGGGCCTGGCTCAGGGACCAAACCTCATGCCTGGGGTGGAGGAGCTTAAAGCCCATAATGATCAGCTCCCAGGGCAGGGATGGAGGATGAGGAGCAGGAGCAAGTCCCACCTTTACGTCTTTTCACTGGTCATTCTCTAATCAGGATAAGGCTGAGCTGGGCCTGAGGGAGGGAGGGAGCCTGAGGGTTCCAGTGTCCCACTGCCTGCTGAGATCTTCAGAGGGCTTAACCCTCCCAGGTTGCTGTCTCAGAATTCAGATAAGGCTCACTGGGCAAAAAAATCAGCTTGGCTGATTTTCCTCCAGCAATCTGATAACCATGGCTAGCCAAGGTCTTTGTCCTGAGGTCATGTCTCTTGAAGCCAAAGAATGAGATCTCGGACCAGAAGATTTAAGCAAAAATGTGGAAAATTTATTGCAAGCAGATTCAGACTCCCTGCACGGGAAGGGGGCCCAATAATGGGTTGCCCATGAAGCCTTATGGTCTAGGGGTATATTTTTGCTACAAACCTGCTCTATATCTACCTCTGTAGTGTAGCCACCTTCCATTGTTCTTGCCCTGCAACAGACCTGAACTTTCCCTGTTCCTAAGTGCCAGTTCACCTTATTGTTGCTGTAAGGTTTAATCAGAGATGTAAGATTTAATCTGACCAAAGCCAATAAGTTGACCAAGACAAGCAGGGTAAAAGCGCAAGATCGCGTTTATTGAAAGCTCTCGGGTGAGGTCCCGCAGTCCGAGAGCACAGGCTGGGGGAGTCACACCTGCCTGTGCCTGGCAGAGTTCCTTTATGCTGCTGTTGAACCAATCAGGTTTATTCGAGGTAACTTATCTGAGGTAGCTTGTGGTGGGTGATTTATGAAGCTGGAAGCTGGTACAGCTATATTCTGGCCATCCTTGAGAAATCTTGGGCGGTTATTTATTGTCCAGCCGGGCGCCAGCACGGCTGTGGCTTGTCCAACTTAGCGGGGGTGGGATCGGGAAAGTTCCTGCTTTCTCAGCCCCAGACCTTAGAGTTGCAACCCCTCCCTAGTTCCACATACCTCCCACTCCCAGTCTAAAAACATTTTGTTATTCCTGCATGGTTGGTTTATGTGAGTAGGCTGGCTCAAACTGCTGTGTCTGCCCCTGCCTATGTTCCACCTGCCTTTGTTTTCCACTGGACCCCTACCCTGCCTGTCTGCGTGTCAAGCTAAGTCCTTTTAAATCCATCTGACTCCTCTGATTCTCCGGCACCCTCCTGTTCCAGGCGTCCAGACCTGTGGCCTTCCAGAAGGTATTGGGATCCCATCTTTTCTAAACTTCCGCTGCCATCCACAGGCTGATGGCTCCCACATCTGCATCCAAGCTGGACTCTTCCCTTGGGCTTTTGCCTCTGCAACCACCTTCCCCTGGGTGGCCGCAGGCACCTTGACAAGACCAAGCTCAGTATTTCCTCCTGTCCAAATCTGCTCTTCCCCCACCAGTGATATCACCACAGCCTAAGGGGGTGAAAAAAGGAAGGCTTCTCTCCTTGACTGGGAATGGTGGGGTCTAAATTAGACCAAACTCTTTGATGCTGTAGAAAGGATACCTGTGTAACCCTGGCCAGGAAGCTCAGTTGGTCAGAGCATTGTCCCAATACACTAAGGTTGCTGTTTGATCCCAGGTCAGGGCACTTACAAGGAGCAAACAATGAATGCATAAATAAGTGAAACAACAAAATTGATGTTTCTCTCTATATATGTATCTCTATCTCTATCTCTCTCAAATCATAAAAAAAAAAAATCTTTAAGGGGTACCTGTGTAGGTGGGTGAGTGAGAAGGACAGAGCAGGAGAGCTGGAATTTTGGAACAACTGAGGCTCTGGTTATCAAGTGAACACTTGTAATTTTGCAGCTGGAGGTAAAGGATGTATGGGGTTGATGAGGTTGGAGGAGCTGGTGGCTAAGTTGGGAACATGGGAGCTCTTTGCTCTCTACAGCTGACTGGGAGGTCAGAAGCCTGCACTCCAGCCCTTGCCCCTGCAACTGGTTCTGTCCTGGGAACCTTTTTTCTGGCAAGGCCCATTTGGATATTTATAACATCATTTGCTGACCATACAAAATTACCAACTTAAAAATTAGCCTGCTTGAAGGGAGAAACCAAGATGGCGGCATAGGTAAGCACCTAAACTGCTGCCTCGCACAACAATTTCAAAACTACAACTAAAAGACAGAACGGACACCATCCAGAACCACAGGAAAGCTGGCTGAGTGAAAATTCTACAACTAGAAGGAAAGAGAAAAGCTCACAGAGAATTGGAGGTACGGCAAAGGGTCTTTGTGCACGCAGAGAGGAAGGGCGGTTGAGAGTCTGGCTGACTTTCTCTGGCGGAAGGGGGAAGGAAGCCCCCGACCGCACTGAACCCCAGTTCTGACTGCACCAAACCCCAGTTCCAGGCGAGCCCCTGGGGACCCACGCTCTTACGGGGGGAATCTGGACTCTCGGGCAGAGACTTGGGAGCCGGGGAAGGCAGAGGTCTGAAGGCGCACGTGTGCGTGCAAGGGCAAGGCTGACGGGAAGCCAAGACTGTCTGCTCTGCCCTGAGACTCCACCCCATCCAAGCTGAGCACAGAGGCTATTGCAATTTGGCAAGTCTAATCCTATAAGGCTGTCTCCAGCACCGAACTTCTCCCAGCATAGACACAGCTGATCCTTACAGCCAACTGGCCTGGAGGTCAATTCCTCCCAGTGATACCAACAACAATCAAGACTTAACTACAACAAGGCTGTACACACAGCCCACAAAGGGGTGCACCAAGAGTGTCCACCTCAGGTTAACTGGGGAGGCCGACCCACTGGGACATATTGGAAACCTAGCACACAAATCTACCCTACCAACTCAGGGAAGCAGTAAAAATGCGGGGTCAAAGAAACAGATGACAAATGAAAGAAATGAAGGAAAACAAACGACTGGATATAGAATTCAAAACCACGGTTATAAGGCTTTTCAAGAATATCCTAGAAAAGGCCGATAAATATAACGAGACCCTCCAAGATATGAAAAAGGACCAACTAGAAATTAAACATACACTGACTGAAATAAAAAATATTATACAGAGACCCAAAAACAGACTAGAGGAACACAAGAATCAAGTCAAAGAATTGAAATACAAAGAAGCAAAAAACACTCAACCGAAAAAGCAAAAAGCAAAAAAAAAAAATCCAAAAAGTTGAAGATAGTGTAAGAAGACTCTGGGACAACTTCAAGTGGACCAACATCAGAATTATGGGGGTGCCAGAAGAAGAGAGAGAGCAAGATACTGAAAACCTATTGGAAGAAATAATGACAGAAAACTTCCCCCACCTGGTGAAAGATATAGACTTACAAGTCCAGGAAGCGCACAGAACCCCAAACAAAAGGAACTCAAAGAGGACCACACCAAGACACATCATAATTAAAATGCCAAGAGCAAAAGACAAAGAGAGAATATTAAAAGCAGCAAGAGAAAAACAGTTAATTACCTACAAGGGAGCACCCATAGGATTGTCAGCTGATTTCTCAACAGAAACTATGCAGGCCAGACGGGAGTGGCAAGAAATTTTCAATGTGATGAATAGCAAGAACCTACAACCAAGATTACTCTACCCAGCAAAGCTATCATTCAGAATTGAAGGGCAGATAAAGAGCTTCACAGATAAGAAAAAGCTAAAGGAGTTCATCACCACCAAACCAGTATTATATGAAATGCTGAAAGGTATTCTTAAAGAAGAGGAAGAAGAAAAAAGTAAAGAGAAAAATTATGAACAACAAATACATATCTATCAACAAGTGAACCTAAAAATCAAGTGAATTAAAAACCTGAGGAACAGAATAATCTGGTGAATATAATAGAATCAGGGGCATAGAAAGGGAGTGGACTGATAATTCTCAGGGGGAAAGGGGTATGGGGGGTTCAGGAAGAGACTGGACAAAAATCATACACCTATCGATGAGGACAGTGGTGGGGAGGTAAGGGCAGAAGGTGGGGTGGGAACCGTGTGGAGGGGAGCTATGGGGGGAAAAAGGAGAAACAATTGTAATAATCTGAATAAAGATTTATTTAAAAAAATAATAAATAATAAATAAATAAATATGAAAAAAAAATTAGCCTGCTTAAAAATAAATTAGCCTGCTATATTTGGTCAAACATTTAATTAACTCACTCCTTATGCCTTTGTAAGAGCCAGACCAAATGATTTCTTGGGTCTTATATGGCACATGGGCCGAATGATTCCCCACCCCGTTAAAGGATCCCAGCAACTCTGCTGTAAGGTTTTATCAAATCTGAGTTTTTGGAAGAAAATGGGGTAAGTGGGGCTTGGGGAATGGCCTTAGGCCCACATTATTATTATTATTATTACTAGAGGCCTGGTGCACGAATTCGTGCATGGATGGGGTCCAGCTAGCCCACCCCGATTGGGGCCCATAGGGCCAGCAGGGGGGAGGGGCCATGGGTGGTAGGTGGGCCAGCCTCACCCCCTGGTCAAACTCTCTGTCGAACTCCCATCGAGGGGACAATTTGCATATTAGCCTTTTATTATATAGGATTATTATTATTTCCCTCCCCCCCCACTCCCATAGAGGCCTGGCTGGTGACAATAATTAACTGCTGAGTGGCCTTCGCCCGATCCCAGGCTCCACTCCTGGGCCACATTCCCACTGCCTGACTGACTGCCCGTCTCCTAGGCCACTAAACCCCAGCCATTCCTGAAGTAAGGTGAGGGCAAGGAATTGGAAAGCAGAGCAGACGCCTGAGCTGCACCGAGAGCCACCTCCATTCCCAGGTATGCCACTCAACACCTGTCACAGGTACTCCCAGCATGTGTTAAAGGATTTGCTAGATTGGGAGGGTCCACTTTGCCTAAAGTGCAGAGATTCCAGCAGTGGAGATGGAGGCCCAGAGCAGAGCAGGGCCTGCCCAAGGTTAAACTACAAGTTAGTGTCCATCCCCAAACTAGAACCCCGAGCTCTTGCCTTTCAGCAGAGCACCGAACTGAGCCTAGGGAAGTGAGGAGGGGTTTGTAGAGGGACGTAGCAGGCTTGGAGAGGAAGAGACCTCTGGCTCTAGAAAGCAGCCACAGTAAGAAAAGCTACTGATTGACCAGGTGGGATCCAACAGAACCTAGAGAAAGGGCTTTCTCACCCCCCTGCCAGGACTCTACATCAGTTGCCCCCATGAGAGCCTCAGCACAGAGAAGGCACAGGGGCTCCAAGCTGAAGGAGCTCTGGACTTGAGGATTCCAGAGTCAGACTTGGGTGGTCCCAGACTTGGAGCACATCTCTCAAACTGTGCCCAACTGATGCCTCAATCTGTGCCCAGGTGGCTATCATGTGTTGGGGGTCTCCCCCCACGTCCCCCCTCCCCAGACATGTAATCCTCAGATGAGAAAACTAAGCCTCAAGATAATTTGAGTTATTTCCCTCTGAGATCACGTAGGAGGTGAGTGTGAGGGCTGGGATTGTGGGCAGGCTGATCTGAAACCCTGAGCCCTAAATTGCTAGACTTTGTTTCCCCAAGGAGCCTGATTGGAAGAATCACCTGGTGGTCCCCAAGAGTACAGATTGGGTCCTGAATGAATGAATTAGCAAGTGATAGAATGAATGAACTCTGGAATAAATAAAGTAGCAGAATATGGTTGTGGAAGGGTATGGGTTGTGGACAAAAAAGGGGGGTTCTATGGAAAGAAACCTCACTGGGTGACCTGATGAATTCCTAACTAGGCAGGTCATGGTGGGTTAGTCATGCCCCAGGCATATATAACTTCTTTACTAAAAAGATTATTTTAGCCTTAAGCAAATCTGTTCATTGTTTCTGTGTAACTAGATTAACACCCTTTGAAATGCCCCTTTCAGACCCCTCCTTCTAATAATACCTGACAATTCTTTCAGACCCCCCTTCTAAAGTTTGTAAGAGGTAATCTGATCCCCACCTTGCCTTCTTCCACCTTCATGTAACCTTTCTTACCTTCCCTCCTTAATCATAAAAGAGACTTCGAATTTATTTTTCAAAGCATTTTTTTCATTCTGTTGAAATCTTGCTTCTAGGCATATCCTCTGACTCAAATGAACTCTTACAAAATTCTCAACAGGTTTGGATGTTTCTTAGGTCAACAGAGGGAAGGAGGTGGGAGGAGGAGAGCTAGGAGGGAATTCAGTTCCAGGTTTCCTGGAGCCCTGCTGGGCAGTCAGCCTTGAGCAGCCTTGGGCAAACTACAGCCCGCAGGCCGGATCCAGCTGTTCTATCCGGTTCTCTTGCTTTCCCCTCCGCTCCTTTACTTTGAATTTATATTAGTTCACACAAACACTCCATCCATGCTTTTGTTCCGGCCCTCCGGTCCAGTTTAAGAACCCATTGTGGCCCTCGAGTCAAAAAGTTTGCCCACCCCTGGCCTAGAGGCTGCTCAGCTCAGGTCCTGTCCTTGAGGCCCTGGCAAGACAGGAGATGGGTGTAATGAGCAGGTGAGGCAATTTTGTGAGCAGGGGGCACATAAGCTTTAGGAGCTGTGGGAAATGAGTGTTTTAGGAGGGCCAGGCATCTGCTGACCAGGAGGCTGAGGGAACAGTTACCTCCCCAAGCTCAGTGTCTGAGGCTAGAGGATTGAGGTGCCACAAAGGCTGAGTGGAGGCCACCTCTGTGGTCGGAGGCTCAGGAGCCTCCCCCAGGGACTATCCAGCTGGCTGCCAATGCCCACCCACCAAGCCTCTGTGCCCTGGGACCTCCCTCAGGCTATATGGGCTCTGGGAGAGGCCAAATGATAAGGATGGAAGGAGCTAGAACCAAGCTTTTAAAAATTATTATTATTTGAGAGAGAAAGAGAGAAACATTGATTATCATCCCACTTATTTATGCATTCATTGGCTGGTTCTTCTATATGCCCTGACTGGGATGGAATCCGCCAGTATGGAGACTATGCTCTAATGGCCAGGTGGAACAGAGACTTTGTTTAAAAAAACAACACATAGGTCTACAGCTTATCTGGAGCCCTAACAGGAAGATAATTGTAAACTTTTACAAAGTCATTTGGTGTAAAAAAATCTGTCCTGAAAATTAATGTGAGATTACTATCGTTTTTATTTATCCCACCGGTGTAACTATTTCTTCTTCTTTTTTTAAAATATATTTTTATTGATTTCAGAGAGGAAGGAAGAGGGAGAGATAGAAACATCCACGATGAGAGAGAATCATGGTGGATCGGCTGCCTCCTGCAAGTCCCCCACTGGGGATCAAGCCCACAACCCAGGCATGCGCCCTTGACCAGAATAGAACCCGGGAACTTTCAGTTCGCAGGCCAACGCTCTACCCACTGAGCCAAACTGGCTAGGGCACCGGTGTAACTATTTCACCACAGAGTGTGCGCCTGATTGATGAGTGTATGTAAATCATATTACCGGATTTGGTGTTACCTTTTATAAAATCCTAAAAAAGATTGTGAACAAGGGGTTGGGGACCTATGGTGATCTCCTGGCTATTTCTGCATATTTCCCAAACCCCGCAGGGGTCCTCAAACTTTTTAAACAGGGGGCCAGTTCACTGTCCCTCAGACCGTTGGAGGGCCGGACTATAGTTTAAAAAAAAAACTATGAACAAATTCCTATGCGCACTGCGGGCCCGGGACAAGTGGCTGCTAAGCAGGACAGGCAGCGGCACCCGGCGGGCCGCATGTGGCCCGCGGGCCGTAGTTTGAGGATGTCTGCTTTAGTGTATGTATCACTTGATCCTCATGACCACATGGAGAAGTCAGGGAAGCCCCACCCAGGACTGTCCCAGAAGGTGGCGTCTGGTCCCACCCCTCATTGAGGCTGGGAAGACTGAGGAGTGGGGGTAGGGTGTAAACTGCCCCAGGCTTCCTGGAGGATCCACCCACCTGGAGCTGTTCTTATACCTTGAGGCCCCTCCTCCACTTTACTTGGTGTCACTGACTACACTCTTCCTTCAGGGACTGACATGGCTCCAACGATGACAACACAGCTGTGGCTCCTTCTGGTGTGGGGGGCCGAAGTATGGGCAGCCGGGCCCAGGACTGAGCTTCTCAATGTCTGCATGAATGCCAAGCACCACAAGGAAAAGCCAAGCCTGGAGGACAAGCTGCATGAGCAGGTGGACCGAGGTGGAGGAGGGGTGGTCTGTGGGGAGGAAATGACTAAGTTGAAAAAAGCTGGAAATGAAAGGTTAAACCCTCTCTATGCCTGAGGAGACAGATTATCAGACCTAGACAGACCTTGGTCTATAGTGCCGGTTCTTTTTTTTTTTTTTTTTAAGATTTCAAGCTTTTATCATTATTATTGGTTTCAGAGAGGAATGGAGAGGGAGAGAGAGATAGAAACATCAGTGATAGAGAATCATTGATCGGCTGCCTCCTGCATGTCCCCTACTGGGGATTAAGCCCGCAACCCAGGCATGTGTCCTGACCAGGAATCCAACCATGACCTCCTGGTTCATAGGTCGATGTTCAACCACTGAGCCAGCTGGCCAGGCTATAGTGCTGGTTCTTAAACTCTGCTCCAGGGGACCCCTGGGAGACTTCAAAGAGGCACGAAGGGTACTTGGGAGACCTGGGAGGAAACCTAAGATTCCAGGAAGCATCCCAGGGACTGTGGGCACCCATTCTCCACATTTCCCAGCCCACATCTCACTCCCCATTTTGTAATTTGTAATTTGTTCTTCCCTGTGTGATTTTCTTAAATATAATTTTTTGTTGATTTCAGAGAGGAAAGGAGAGGGAGAGAGATGGAAACATCAGTGATGAGAGAGAATCATTGATCGGCTGCCTCCTGCATGTCCCCTACTGGGGATCAAGCCCGCAACCCAGGCATGTGCCCTGACCGGGAATCGAACTGTGACCTCCTGGTTCACAGCTCGATGCTCAACCACTGAACCATGCCGGCTGGGCTCCCTGTGTGATTTTTGTCATCAAAATAAAAATCTAATCTCTGACCGGGTAGCACAGTTAGTTGGACCATTGTCCCCATACTATGCCAAGGTTTGGAGTTTGATCCTCGGTCAGGGCACATACAAGAATCAACCAATTGAATGCGTAAATAAGTGGAATAACAAATCTCTCTCTCTCTTTCCCTTTTAAAAACAAAAAGACTAGAAATTTGAGAGATCAATTTTTTAAAAATCTAAAAAAAACTAATCTGGCAGCTATTTGTTTAACATAAACTTTGTGCCTGTGTTGTCAATACATTGTCAACAGTTCACCTTCTTAGGCTGTTGGGTTTCTGTCTTACACAAATCAGGAAGCAGGCCCAGAGGGGAGCCTGAGAAGTGACACTGAGGAGACCCCTCCCAGGGGTTGATTTTTGTTGGTTAATCCTTACCTGAGGATATTTTTCCATTGATTTTTAGAAGGAGTGGAAGGGAGGAGGAGAGACCGAGAGAAACATCTATGCAAGAGAGACACATTAATTCAGGGGTCCTCAAACTACAGCCCGCGGGCCACATGCGGCCTGCCGAGGACATTTATCCGGCCCGCCGGGTGCCGCTGCCTGTCCTGCTTAGCAGCCGACTCGTCCTGGGCCCGCAGTGAGCATAGGAATTTGTTCATAGTTTTTTTTTTTAAACTATAGTCCGGCCCTCCAACGGTCTGAGGGACAGTGAACTGGCCCCCTGTTTAAAAAGTTTGAGGACCCCTGCATTAATTGGTTGCCTCCTGCCTGTGCCCGACTAGGGCCAGGGATTGAGCCAGCAACTGAGGTACATGTCCTTGACCAGAAATCGAACCTGGGACACTTCAGTCCACAGGCCACAACGCTCTATTCGTTGAGTGAAAAATGGCTAGAGACCAGAGGTTGATTTTGATTCCAGTTTAGACTGGGAATGACCTTTCCAAGGATCTGAGAGGATGAAGTACACACTGCACATAGTAGCTTCTTTTCCGCCGGCCGCAAACAGTTCAAGAAAAGAGGGTCTCCCAGTGGTAAGGCTGGGTATGAGGCTCCTTGATTCATGCATCTAGCAAACATTTCTGCTGGGGAGGTTTACCTATGACAATTATTATGCTACACCCCTTTAATAACCAGAACCAACCTAAACATTTTTAAAATATACTTTTTATTAATTTCAGAGAGGAAGGAAGAGGGAAAGAGATATAGAAACATCAATGATGAGAGAGAATCATCGATTAGCTGCCTCCTGCACACTCCCCACTGGGGATGGAGCCCACAACACAGGCATGTGCCCCTGACCAGAATCGAACCTGAGACCCTTCAGTCTAAAGGCCGACACTCTATCCGCTGAGCCAAACTAGCCAGGGCTTTTATTGTTTCTTTATAATGTTGGCATCATATTGAATTTTTTAAAAAATGTTTAGGTTGGACCCTAGCCAGTTTGGCTCAAGAGTCTCAGGTTCGATTCTGGTCAGGGGCACATGTGTGGGTTGCGGGCTCGATCCTCAGTGTGGGGTGTGCAGGAGGCAGCCGATCAATGGTACTCTCTCATCATTGATGTTTCTATCGCTCTCCCCCTCTCTCTTCCTCTCTGAAATCAATAAAAAAATATTTAAAAAACAAAACAAAAGGAAGTCACTTGTAATATGCATTCCAATATGTAAATGTCCATTTGGACCTCATCAGCAGGTAATTATCTCAGTCCCAGTTGTGCTTGTTGTGAGGGACTGAGCAACAGCTGGCAGTGCAGACTGACCACAGGTAGTGGTGTAGCTTGGGTACTTCTAGTGTTGCAGAAAACCAGAGAAGAACCAAGCAATGCTTAGAGAAATGGAGTCACTCTTTATTATTATAACGCGCAGGCCTAGAGAAAAATGCCTTTCAAATTCTGGGGAAAAAAAAAAAAAAAAAAAACATGGAGGAAATTTCCCTATTTATATGTTTTTACCTTCTTTGTCTCCCAAATATGGGGTTTTTTTCCTATCCCCTTTGCAAGTTCTTAAAGAGCCCCTATGTGCTGGGGCTTTGAGACTTCAACCAAAGGCTTGGCCTGGCGCCAGCACTGATAACTTCCTCTGGGGGAAGGTTTATGGTCTCTCTGGAATGGGAGTAGTCTTATTTTCCTTATTATTTAAGCAAGCAAGCATTTACAGAAGCCAAAATAGCAGGGTTAAAATTTCAAACAGCAGTTTTTATATAAGATGGATGCTTCACTAGCAGCATTGACATGAACTTTTTCAGCCTATATGTATACTTTTAAGTGCACATTTTATTATTTTGTTTATACTAAGTTCTAGGCCATAGGTTCCATTCATTCAATAAGAATGTATTGAGTACGGTCAAACTTTGTTTCTCGAACATCTCCCATCTTGAACAATTCGGTTCTAGACCAAGTGAAAATATGTCTCTGTTGTTGAACCAAACTTCGGTTTGGGACCTGACAATCCTTTCATGCTAATGCCTCAGCTTGACAAAAAGCAGCTCTCAGGCAACAAAGGAGAGAAGAATGCTTTTATTGCTGGCGGAAATTGATAATTAGCACAATTTTATAACATAAAAAGGCCATCAAGAGTGCTAATGTTGCCCTAGCTGGTTTGGCTCAGGTAGGCAGGGACCAAAGGGTCCCAGCTTCAATGCCAGATCTAGGGCAGGAACCATGGTTGCAGGCTTGATCCCAGCCCTGGTTGGGGCACGTGTGGGAGGCAACCAATCAATGGGTCTCTCTCATTCTGTCTCTCTCCTTCCCTTCCACTCTCTAAAAAACGAATGGGTGAGATCATGTGGTATTTATCTTTCACTGACTGGCTTATTTCTCTTCGCATTTGTGGAATATAAAGAACATTATAAACTGATGAACAAAAATAGATACAGAGGCAAAGAAGCATCGAATAGACTGTCAAACTACAGTGGGAAGTCAGGGGAGGATTGGGGGTGGATAAGAGATCAACCGAAGGACTTGTATGCATGCATATAAGCATAACCAATGGACACAAGACACTGAGGGTGGTGGGGGGGTGAGGGCATGTGTCGGGGGTGAGGGTGGGGATAAAGGAGGTGTTGGGGGGGAGGTCAATGAGGAAAAAAGGTGACATAAGTACTACTATTTGTAATACTTGAAACAATAAAATAAAATTAAAAAACTAATGGGGCCGAAACCGGTTTGGCTCAGTGGATAGAGCATCAGCCTGCGGACTGAAGGGTCCCGGGTTCGATTCCGGTCAAGGGCATGTACCTTGGTTGCGGGCACATCCCCAGTAGGAGGTGTGCAGGAGGCAGCTGATCGATGTTTCTCTCTCATCGATGTTTCTAGCTCTCTATCCCTCTCCCTTCCTCTCTGTAAAATATCAATAAAATATATTTAAAAAAAAAAAAACTAATGGGAAAAATATCCTGGGGTGAGGATTAACAACAAAAAAATTAAATTAAAAAATAGTGCTGATGTTGCTAAGAGTGTGGAAGAGGGGGTGGTTTGATAAATTTTAGAAAAGAAGTGTTTATTTATAGATTAAGCAGTACATTATACATGTGCTATATATAAGAAAGTTTAAAACAGGGAATAATTTGGGGTTCTAGAATGGATTAATTGAATTTACATTATTTCTAATGGGAAACAATGATTCGGTTTTCTAACAAATCGTTTCTCAAACAGCCTTCCGAATGAATTAAGTTCAAGAACCGAGGTTCCATTGTGTTTATTTAATTAGAACTATTCTGGGGTTAGAATTGATTTAACTTGCTTCCTCACCTCCTGGTCTTCGTTACTAAATCAATGAGGCTTAATTGGACCATTTTACAAAATTGCAATTTCCCATCCCTCTCCCCTGCTTTATTTTTTTCCAAAGCATTTATCCTATGAGAAGTTTTTCTTGCTTTGTCCCCACTTCCTAGAAAAGTGCCTGGTTAAGAGTAAGTATGAGCTCAATAAAGATTTGAATTAATTTTGTAATGACTACATCTCCCCAAGAGAGGGCCCCCTAACAGCAACTATTTCCCTGAAAGACCAACTGCACTGGGGGACCAAGCGCTCAAATGGGAGAAGCTGCCTGTGAAGATATTCTTTGCTGGGCCTGCGACTTAGTCCTGTGTCTTCCCCACCCAGTGCAGCCCCTGGAAGAAGAACGCCTGCTGCTCTGTCAACACCAGCCAGGAAGCCCATAAGGATGTCTCCTACCTATACAGATTCAACTGGGACCACTGCGGCCCGATGAAACCCGCCTGCAAGCGCCACTTCATCCAGGACACCTGCCTGTATGAGTGCTCCCCCAACCTGGGGCCCTGGATCCAGGAGGTATGAGTTCCTCCCCGTGCCTGCTTCCCAGACATCTCCCTGTCCTGCCTCTGCAGCTCAGGGGGCTTTTTAGGGCTGGGCTACTGAGAATCCTGGGCCTGAGTCCTTTTCCCCTACTGACATCTCCCAGGTGAACCAGAGCTGGCGCAAAGAGCGGATCCTGAACGTGCCCCTGTGCAAAGAGGACTGTGAGAGCTGGTGGGAAGACTGCCGCACCTCCTACACCTGCAAGAGTAACTGGCACAAGGGCTGGAACTGGACCTCAGGTGAGAGCCTGGTGGGTGGGGAGAGAGGAGGGGAGAGTGGAGGTGTGAGATGGGTATAAGAAGGGACAGAGCTGAGAAGTTGGCAGAACCAGATATAGTTCTGGGCCCAGTGGCTAAAGGCCTTCCATCTGCCCACAGGGTCTAATGAGTGCCCGGTCAAGGCTGCCTGCCACCGTTTTGATTTCTACTTCCCCACGCCTGCTGCTCTGTGCAATGAAATCTGGAGTCACTCCTACAAAGTCAGCAACTACAGCCGAGGCAGTGGCCGCTGCATCCAGATGTGGTTTGACCCGGCACAGGGCAACCCCAACGAGGAGGTGGCCAGGTTCTATGCTGAGGCCATGAATGGAGCTGAGCTCTATGGGGCCTGGCCTCTCCTGCTTGGCCTGGCCGGAATGCTGCTCCTGCTGCTCAGCTGAGCTCCTTTTACCTTCTGATACCTGGTCATCCCCACGCAGTTCAGCCCCACGGCTCAGCTCCCATGGTGGGAGCTCTGTCCAACAGTTTGAATAAACCAGATATCCTGCAGGTCTCTTGCAAATTATTTGGGTGTGAATGGGAATGTGACTTCTGCTTCCCTGTTTCCATTGACTGAGACTTGGTCAGTTCCCAGCTCTGATATTTGCTATTTGCCAGACACTTAACTATTCTAATCAAGGACATATTCATAGCTTTCAATTTCATTTTTCACTGTAGAGTCACGCCCAGGACTTTGTCATTTGAATTGGACCAAAGCCTTCCAGGGTTGACTATTCTGTCCTGAGCTCAGCTCTTCAGTAAGAGAGGGAATGGGAGTGACCAGCATGTTCTGGATGCTGGCTGGGAAGAGGTGAAGGGGGCCAGCAAGAGCCATACTCCTTTACAGCTAATACCATTAAAGCACTCCCTGCCAGGCATTGTACTAAATGCTTTATATTTACTCCCATTGGGTGTAGATACTATTGTTTGCATTTTACATATGTGAAAACAGGCCCATATATTAAGGGACATGGTTAAAGCCTTCCCCTGCATAAGAGCTGGGCTCGCACTCCAGGCAATCTGGCTGTTGAGAACAATCTCTTTCCCTTGTGAAGTGGGTAAATGTCTGCATCTTAAAGGGGTACTGGACCCACACCTGACCAGAGGAGCTGGGCCTGAGCTGCTCTGGCAGAGGTAGGATTGGATCCCAATCCTAGAACAGGTTCCAAACCAATGGTTTGACAGATATGTGGGCATTGATCTCACATTAAGTATAGTTTGTAGCAGTTGTGATAAACTGGGTTATGTTACAGTACCATCCCTGAGATCTCAGTGGCTTAACACAACTAACATTTATTTCTTGCTCAAGCTACAGTGATTAATGTGGGTTGTCAGAGGGATACTGCTGGGCACTCAGTGAGGCAGGCTGATGGAGGTGTCATCTGGTCACACACTTTTATGAGACAGGAATAAGGAACTTGGTTAATTCCATACCGGCAGTTAAAACTTCCACCCATCACTTACATGTATTTCAAAGAGGAAGGGAGAGGGAGAGAAGTATCAATGTTGAGAGAGAATTATTGATCGGCTGCCTCCTGCACACCCCCTACTGGGGATTGAACTAGCAACCAGGGATGTACCCTGACCAGGAATCAAACCATGACCCCTTGGTTCATAGGTCAATAGTCAACCACAGAGCCACTCCAGCTTGGCACCCACCTATCACTTACTAGTATTTTTTGGCCAGTTCAAGTTATGACCATAACTAACTTCAAGGAGACCAAGGAAGTACAATCCTACATGTGCCTGGAAGGAGAGGGGAATCAGAATGTTTGTCAACAGACCTAATGACTACTACAAAGACTGTTATACTATGGTCAGTATATTTCTGGCATGGTCATAGTTACAAATGTATTTTTTAGGTTTAGTTTTGGTAAGAAGGAGGAGGACCAACTTTAAATGAAAAGTGGTGCAATCTACTGGCTACCACCCTAAATAGTCTTGTGAACAGTCAATTGATGTATTATATTTTCTACAGAATTTGTGACACTTTACAAATATGACATGTTTATAGATGTAATAGAAGCCCAATGCACAAAATTTGTGCAAGGAGCTCGGCCCTCGCAGCCCTGGCTTCACCCGGAAGGTCGTCCAGAAGGATGTCTGGAAGGTCGTTCAGCTGTCTGGTCTAATTAGCATATTATGCTTTTATTGTTATAAATTAAAATTACTGAAATTTAAGATTAGAATCACCTCAATCCAACATACCTTATCAAAGGTCTACTGTGCTGATTGTGAATCATTTATAAAAATACTTGGCCTTAGCCATTTTGGTTCACAGATCCATGCTCAACCACTGAGTAATTTAAAAGCCAACAGACTGGAGAAAATATTGCCAAACACAAGTCTGATAAAGGGTTTGTATCCATACTATGCAAAGAATGGCAACAATCTATGTATATAAAAGCCTAAGTGACCAGAATGACAAGTAGCTATGATGCACACTGACCACTAGAGCGCAGACACTCAACACAGGAGCTGCCCCCAGGCATTCAGTGCACTGTCACAGCCAACCTCCCCCAGCTGGCCGGCTAGGATGGGGAACTGGAGTTGGGTGGTGGCAGACACGGTGCCTTTCCCAGGGGGGCCAAGGGCTGGCTCCCTCCTTGGGGCAGGCGGCCAACCTCCCATGCCCCATCCCTCCCCCTGGCCAGCAGGCCTCGATCAGCCCACTGCTTGGCTGCCACCGTGGCTGCATGGCAGCAAGGGAAGGAGGGGGGGAGGCAGGGAACCATGCAGTGGCAGGCCGCCGACAATGGCAGCATCAGTGTCCGTCCATTCCTTCCGCAGGACTGTAGTTTCCTCTCCGGCCTGGCCCTCATTGGCCTAGCCCAGATCAGCCCTGATTGCTGGCCAGGCCTAGGAACCCCATTCGTGCACAAATTTCATGCACCAGGCCTCTAGTTCAATAATAAAAACAAACAGGCCCATCAAATAATGGGCAAAAAAATAAATGGACATTTCATCAAAGAAAGCACATGAGTGGCTAACAAGTACATGAAAAGATGCTCAACATCTTTTGGAAATGGAAATTAAAATCATAATAATACACCATTTCATCCCATTAGACTGACTATGATAAATAAGACTGCCAATAACAAATGTTGGTAAGGATGTGGAGAAATTGGAACGCTCATTCATTGCTGATGGGAATGTAAATGGTTCTGCCCTTTGAAAACTGGCAGTTTCTCAAAAGTTAAATGTACAAGTCTTATAACCCAACAAATCAAGAGAAATGAGAATACATATCACACAAAAGCTTACATTTGAATGTTCATAACAGCATATTCATAAAAGTCCCAAATTGGAAATAACCTAAATGTCCATCAACTGGTGAATGGATAGACAAAATGTGTTGTATCTATAGAATGGAATACTTTTTTTAGCAAGAAAAGCTAATGAACTACTGACACATGCTATGTCATGGATAAACTTTAAAAACATTATGCCAAGTGAAAGTCCATTTGTATGAAAAGTCCAGAAAAGGCAAATTTATAGTGACTGCCTGGGACTGGATTTGGGAACAGGGATGAACTATAAATGTGTATGAGGCCCACTGCATGAGAGAACATATTTGCCAATGATATCAACGATAAGGGTTTAATCTCCAACATTTACAGGGAACTCATGCAGCTTAACAAAAAGAAGATAAACAACCCAATCAAAAAATGGGCAACTGATCTAAATAGATACTTTTCGAAAGAAGACAGAAGGAAGGCCAAGAGACATATGAAAACCTGCTCAAAGTCACTAATCATCAGAGAGATGCAAATCAAAACAACAATGTGGTACCATCTCACACCTGTCAGAATGGCTATTATCAACAAATCAACAAATGACAAGTGCTGGCGAGGATGTGGAGAAAAAGGAACCCTCGTGCACTGCTGGTGGGAGTGCAGACTGGTGCAGCCACTGTGGAGAACAGTATGGAGTTTCCTCAAAAAACTAAAAATGGAACTCCCATTTGACCCAGTGATCCCACTTCTAGGAATATATCCCAAGAAACTAGAAACACCAATCAGAAAGGATATATGCACCCCTATGTTCATAGCAGCACAATTCACCATAGCTAAGATTTGGAAACAGCCTAAGTGCCCATCAGCAGATGAGTGGATTAAAAAACTGTGGTACATCTATACAATGGAATACTACGCTGCGGTAAAAAAGAAGGAGTTCTTACCATTTGCAACAACATGGATGGAGATGGAGAGCATTATGCTAAGTGAAATAAGCCAGGCAGAGAAAGATAAATATCACATGATCTCACTCATTTGTGGAATATAATGAACAACATAAACTGATGAACAAAAATAGATCCAGAGACAGAGAAACATCAATCAGAACGTCAAACCTCAGGGAAGGTAGGGGAGGGTGGGGGTAAGGGGGAGAGATCAACCAAAGGACTTATATGCATGCATATAAGCCTAATCAATGGACACAGACAACAGGGGGGTGGGGTCATGAATGGGAGGTGGGGGGTAATGGGGGAATAAGGACACATATGTAATACCTTAATCAATAAAGAAAGTTTAAAAAAAAAGAAGAAAAGAAGAAAAAAATCAAATATTTTATCAATTAAAAAAAATGTGTATGAGAAGGAATGAAAATGTTCTAAATGTTATAGGGGGGCGGGGAGGTAGAGGAAGGTATAGGGTGATGGAAGGAGACCTGACTTGGGATGGTGAACACAATACAGTGTACAGATGATGTGTTGTGGAATTATGCACCTGAAACCTGTATAATTTTATTAACCAGTGTCACCCCAATAAATTCAATAAAAATTATAAGTTAAAAAACAATAAAACTCTTTTACAGTAAGGTTGCACCACTTGGCAAAATCATTGTAAACTTTAAATAAGTAAATTTTATGATATGTGAAATGAAGAATAAATGAATGATTGCCTATAGGGTATTCCTCATGCATGGTAGCATATTGCGAATCTTGTATGATTCTGATTTCTATGGGTTGCACCCATGAGGCTGTATTCTAAGGAATTTATCATCTGGCTCCATACAATCTATTATCTGAGACAATATTTTTGAATTCTCACCTGAGTTTATGTTTATTAATTTTAGAGAGAGGAAGGCAGAGAGAGAGAAACATTGATGTGAGAGAAACATCAGTTGCCTCCATATGTTCCCTGACCAGGACTGAACCCGCAACCTAGGTATGTGCCCTGACCAGAATCTAACCTGCAACCTTTTGTGCAGGGGACCACACTCCAACCAACTGAGCCACCTGGCTAGGGCTCAGGCAATTTCTATTTGATTATGAACTTTGAGGCATTGTTTGGATCGATATGGCAATCAAGGAGGCAGTCTGTTCTTGGAGTAGATGAAGACGACAATACCAGCCGAGACATTTAAAAACGTAGCCCACTGACCAAAAACATTTTTTAGAGGGAGTGTTTATTCCAGTTGGCACAAGTGTGGTCTGCTAAATTGAGGGTTAGCGATCAGAGCCAGGGGAAAGAAAAGGGCTGCATCATATGACTAATTAAAAAAAGGACATGAAGCACATTACCAAAAATACCGACACAATAAGCACAATCATATCCTTTGTCAACTTCACTATTTCTTTAAAAATTATTCCTTCTTACCTGTTTGTGGGTGAACATTTCCCTTCAGAGAAATCTTTTGCTTTGGGGCTGGAATTTTTCTGGACAAGAACCAGGGCTCTGATAGGTTGAATTATTCAAGTGCTGGTTTATGGTGGTGATGTCAGATCCATGAGTCTATTTTCCCATCAGTCAATTATGGCAGGATCTGTAGGGAAACAAAAGGAGAGAATAGAAACCACTTGTTAAAAGGACCAGATGATCTGATCAATGTATTCATTTCCAACAGCAGAACAGAGCATGAACTTCCTGAGGAAGAGATTCATGAAGTCTCAGTTGATGGCTACTTTCAAGAGAACATATCATAGAACCTGAGGAAGGAGAAGTAGACAAGGAGAGTTAGTTTTCTCAACCACTTTACCCAACTTATTTTTTTTAAAATATATTTTATTGATATTTTTACAGAGAGAAAGGGAGAGGGATAGAAAGCTAGAAACATCGATGAGAGAGAAACATCGATCAGCTGCCTCCTGCACACCCCCCACCGGGGATGTGCCCGCAGCCAAGGTACATGCCCTTGACCGGAATCGAACCCGGGACCCTTCAGTCCACAGGCCGACGCTCTATCCACTGAGCCAAACCGGTTTCGGCTACCCAACTTATTTTTAAACATATATTTTTATTGATTTCAGAGACAAAGGGAGAGGGAGAGAGAGATAGGAACACCAATGCTGAGAATCACTGATCAGCAGCCTCCTACACGCCCCTTACTGGGGATTGAGCCCACAACCCTGACTGGGAATCAAACCTTGACCTCCTGGTTCATAGGTCAATGCTCAACCACTGAGCCACGCCAGCTGGGCTACCTAACTTATTTTTGATAATTCCATTTATCTCCTCTATTTGCCAGAGCTCTGTGGGTGATACATATTTAGGAGTCCTGAGTGCCTTACAGTCTATTTTGTAAGATGTGCACCCAGATTCCTATCAACAATAAAAGGTGATTTTATTATTTTACTTTATATACTTTTTTTTACTGATTTCAGAGAGGAAGGGAGAGGGAGAGAGAGATAGAAACATCAATATTGAGAGAGAACAATTGATCAGCTGTCTCCTGTGTGCTCCCTGCTGGGTATTGAGCCTGCAACCCAGGCATGTGCCCTGATCGGGAATTGAACCTTGACCTCCAGGTTCATAGGTCAATGCTCAACCACTGAGCAACACTGGCCGGGCTAAAAGGTGATTTTAAATAAAGGCATTAAATCGTCTTGGAAATAAACCTGTTGACAGTGATCATGCAAACCCTTGCCTGTGAACATGAGTATGATTTTACCCATTTGAAAAAGTCCACAATAACCATTCGGTCAGAACCCTTTACCTTGTATAAGACTCATCTCAAAGGGATGAGCTTCTCCCTTTGCTATCATCTTCCTCCACATGTGGACACTATGAACAGGGCAGCTCTTATAATATTGATAAGCTAATTTTAAAAACGTGGAGCATACCAATTATATTTAATTATTTTTAGCATCCCTCCTTGAATACTTTACTTATGAGTGCCATGCTGTTAGAGAGCAAGTTTTTGGTGTATTCTAGCAGCTGTCTGAGAAATGCCAGGGTGATTCTGGTGTAAAATACACCTTGATAGTTTTATTGTCCTGAATGTAGGGCCTGATTTAGAGAAGAGAACTGAAGAAAGTGTTGGCAGGAAATAGCCTGAGTCTTGGCTGTCTCATTAATAAGAGAACTCTACTTATAACATTGTCATTAAGAATTTTAACTTCTCTAGAAGTGAGGAAACATACTGTCTTGTATCATGACCTAAGAGCACAACGTGAGTGAGCCAGGACAAAATAAAATAAAAATTAACGTGTTTCCTGCGAAGTAAAAGTTCACAGTCAGGTTGGGTAAGGACCTTAACACTGCTGTAGGGGAAAACACAGGAAACAAAAAATAACTTATTTCTTCATGTTAAGTGCAGAATGTATACTCAAAGACTACTTCTTCGTAGGAGTGGCCAACATTATTTAAAGCTTTATGCCTCTTAAAATAAAAGTAACCTGAAGATGCACTTCTGGAATGGCAGAGGAAGGGCATCTGAAAATCCACTCCTCCATGAAAGCAAGAACACTGGCAAGACGTCAAACTCAGCTTTTCCAGAACTCTGGAAATTAACCCAAACTTTCAAAATCTAAGGAGCACTTATTTAAGAAAAATGATTGAATCTCAGTAGGAAACAGCAAGCTCTTGGCATTTTGACTTTTTTCCCATCCGCCTCTCCCAAACTCTGGTAGCCTTCAAACCCAGTTGTCTCACAACTATAGTAACTGTGAAAAACAGAAGCCTAGGAGCCACTAGAGGGGACAGAGTGGGTGTGGAATTCCTCCAAAAGTCCTATCCCTGGAGAAATGTCACTGATTTGTCTGGCAGCTCCTGGTAAGAGCCCCATTCATAGAGCTAGTCTTATTTGACTGACTCAGAGCTCACACAGTGAGAAGCCCCATCCCTGGGTGTTTGTCCAAATAATCATCAGCAAACTGTTAGACATCCCAACTCCCTAAGGCAGGAAAACCAACTGAGACAAACCAGAAGCTGGCCAAAAAACTTAAAAGAAATATTAGGAAGGACATGTAGACAGAAAGCTTTGAAAAGCTCTGACATTCCCGGGGGTCTAGAAATCCACATGTGTTTGCAAAACTGTATGTAAACCCAGGAAACACATGAAAAGGCCCAATCTCTCAATTCTAATAACCTTAAGGCCTGGGTGAAGCAGGAAATGAGGGATAAGGGAGAGTAAACTTTCAGAGCTTTGAAGGCTTGCCTGAACCAACACACAGACTCCCTTGGCAAAGAGCGGAAGACATTTAAGGAAATCTCTGTCCACTCATTAGCTGACCACTAAGCTAAATGGCAGAAATGACAGTGACCACACATGACAAAGAAAACAGGCTTTACAGATTTAGTCCTTGAATGTCAATCAACAAATCAACAGGAACAAATATGAGCCTTGGGAGTATCTAATTTCCAAAGATGCCATATTATGTCATTTAAAATGACCAGTTTTCACACTGTTCCCCAACACGATAAGACATGCAAAGAAATGGGAGAGTATGACCTGTATAAGGAGAAAAAAAGCAGTCAACAGATATTGTCCCTTATGTTGAACTTATTAGTTTTTAAATCATCTATTATAAAAATGAACTATGTCTAAAGGAGTCAGGGAAAATGTAAAAATGACGTCTAACCAAAAGGAGAATATCAATAAAGAGATATGAATTTTCGTTGTTGTTGTTAATCCTGTCCTGAGGACATTTTTTTCTATTGCATTTCAGAGAGAGTGGAAGGAAGGGAGGGAGAGAGAGAGAGGTAGAGAGAAACATAGACAATGTGAGAAAGACACATTGATTGGTTGCCTCCCACATGTGCCCCACCCGCCACCAGGGGAGGGGAATGAACATGCAACCCAGGTACATTCCCTTGATCCGGAATTGAACCCATGACCCTTTGGTGTGTGGGCCTAAACTCTAACCACTGAGAAACACCAGCCAGGACAAGATATAAATTATTTTTTAAAAAATCAAATAGAAAATCTGGAGTAAAATAATTAAACTTAAAAATTTACTAGAACTTCAACTTGATATTTAAAAAATCCTAATCATAATTAATGGTAAGAAACTGGGAGATTTCCCACTAAGATCAGGTACAAGGCAAGGATTTTCCCTCTCCCACTCCCCTTCAACATCATACTAGAAGTTCCAGATAATGAAATAAAATAAGGAAAGGACCTAAAAAATATACAGATTGGCCCTAACTGGTTTGGGTTTGGCTCAGTGGATAGAGCGTCGGCTTGCGAACTGAAGGGTCCCAGGTTTGATTCCAGTCAGGGGCGTGTACCTTGGTTGCAGGAACATCCCCAGTGGGGGGTGTGCAGGAGGCAGCTGATCAATGTTTCTAATTCTCTATCCCTCTCCCTTCCTCTCTGTAAAAAATCAATAAAATATATATTTTTAAATATATATATATACAGATTGGGAAGGAAGAAATAAAATTATCTTTGTTGCCCTAACCAGTTTGGCTCAGTGGATAGAGCGTTGGCCTGCGGACTCAAGGGTCCCAGGTTCTATTCCGGTCAAGGGCATGTACCTTGGTGGCGGGCACATCCCCAGTGGGGAGTGTGCAGGAGGCAGCTGATCGATGTTTCTCTCTCATCGACGTTTCTAACTCTCTATCCCTCTCCCTTCCTCTCTGTAAAAAAATCAATAAAATATATTTAAAAAAATTATCTTTGTTCATAGGTGACTTGTTCTTCTATGGAGAAAATGCAAAAGAATTGACAAAAAATTTCCTGGAACTAACAAGTGATTATAGCAAGATTGCAGGATACAGATTAATATACAAAATTCAATTACCGCCCTAGCCGGTTTGGCTCAGTGGATAGAGCGTGGGCCTGCGGACTTGGCGGAGGGGGAGGCGGGGGCGGGGTGTGTGTGTCCCAGGTTCAATTCCAATCAAGGGCACATGCCCAGGTTGCGGGCTCGATCTCCAGTGTGGAGTGTGCAGAAGGCAGCCAATCAATGATTCTCTCTCATTATTGATGTTTCTATCTCTCTCTCCCTCTTCCTTCCTCTCTGAAATTAATAAAAATATATTTAAAAAACAGTAAATTGCCTTTCCATATACTAGCAACAAACAAGTGGAATTTGAAATAAACACTAAAAACATTATCATTTACATTAGCATCCAGAAAAATGAAATATTTAGGTATAAACCTAACCAAATATGTACAAGATCCATATAAAGAAAACTACAAAACTCTGATGAACAAAATACAAGGACTAAATAAATAGATAGTTCATGTTCATGAATAAGAAGATTCAATATATTTTTTTTAAAATATATTTTATTGATATTTCACAGAGAGGAAGGAAGAGGGATAGAGAGCTAGAAACATCAATGAGAGAGAAACATCGATCAGCCGCCTCCTGCACACCTCCCACTGGGGATGTGCCCGCAACCAAGGTACATGCCCTTGACCGGAATCGAACCCGGGACCTTTCAGCCCGCAGGTCGACGCTCTATCCGCTGAGCCAAACCGGTTTCGGCAAGAAGATTCAATATTGTCATGATGCCAGTTATTCCCAACTTGATCTACAGATTCAAGTAATCTAATCAAAATTCCACTAAGTTATTTTGTAGATATTAACAAACTGGTTCTAGTTTATATAGAGAAACAAAAGACTCAGAATAGCCAACACAATATTGAAAGAGAAAAAAACAAAGTTGGAGAACTGATATTACCTGACTTTGAGACTTACTATAAAGACAAAGTCATCAAAACAGTGGGTATTGGCAAAGAATAAACAAATAAACAGAATGGAGAGCCCAAAAGCAGACCCATATCCAAGAAAAGGAAACTACACCCCAATATCCCTTTTAAATAAAGTCATAACTCTCCTCTACAAAATACTAGCAAACTGCATTTAGCAACATGTCGAAGATATTATACATCATAACCAAGTAGGATTAACCTCGGGAATGCAAGTTGGTTTAACATCCAAAAGACAGTTATTTAATAAAATACCACATGACTAGAATGAAGGGCAAAACCCACATGATCATCTCAATTGATGCAGAAATATCATTTGACAAAATATAAAGGCCTTTCATGATAAAAAAACAAAAACACACCAACAAAAAAAACAATAAATAAGTTTGGAAGAAAAGGAAAATTTCCCAACCTTATAAAGAACATCTATGAAAAACCCACTATTAACATCACACTAATGCCAAAAGGCTTTCCCTCTAAGATTAGGAATAAGACATGAATAGCCACTCTCATCATGTTTTATTTTTTTTTTATTTTTATTTTTTTTTTACTCTCATCATGTTTATTCAACATTTTACTGAAGGTTCTAGCTAGGGCTGTTAGTCAAGAAAAAGAAATAGCCCTAGCTGGTTTGGCTCAGTGGATAGAGTGTTGGCCTGCAGACTGAAGGGTCCCAGGTTCGGTTCCAGTCAAGGGCACATTCCCTGGGTTGTGGGCTTGATCCCCAGTTGGGGGCGTGCAGGAGGCAGCCAATCAATGATTCTTTCTCATCATTGATGTTTCTCTCTCTCTCTTCCTCTCTGAAATCAATAAAAATATATTTTAAGAAAAATAAATAAAAGTCATTCAGATTGCAAACAAAAAATAAAACCATTTCTATTCACAGATGGTATGACATTGTATATAAAAAATCCTAAGGAACCTACAAAACATTGTATTACTAATAGGTGAATTCAGCAAATTTATAAGACACCAGATCTATATATAAAAATAAATTGGCCCACCCAGCAGCATGGCTCAGAGATTAAGCATCAACCAGGAGGTCACGGTTCAATTCCTGGTCAGGGCACATGCCCAGGTTGCGGGCTCGATCTCCAGTGTGGAGTGTGCAGAAGGCAGACAATCAATGATTCTCTCTCATTATTGATGTTTCTATCTCTCTCTCCCTCTTCATTGATATTTCTATCTCTCTCTCTCTCATCATTGATATTTCTATCTCTCTCTCCCTCTCCTTTCCTCTCTGAAATCAATAAAAAATATATTTTAAAAATAAAAATAAATAAATAAATTGGCCCTAGCCGGTATGCTCAGTGGTTAGAGCACCGGCCCATGCACCAAAGGGTTTCGGGATCGATTTTCTGTCAAGGGAACAGTACCTGGGTTGCAGTTTAGATCTCAGGCCCTTGGTCAGAGCCCTTGGGTGAGGCAATCAATCGATTTGTCTCTCTAACATCCATCTCTCTCTCTCCCTCCCTGCCTCCATTCCACCACTCTCTCTAAAATCAATGGGAAAAATATCCTCCGATGAGTATTAACAAAAACATTGTATTTCTGTACACTATCAATAAACAATACAACAATGAATTTAAGATTAGAATTCCATTCACAATAGTATAAAAAAGAACAAAACACATTGCAATACATTTAAGAAACTAAAAGACTTGTACACTGAAAACTACACAACATTGTTGAAAGAAATGAAAAAGCTAATAAATGGAAAGACATTCCATATTCATCAATCAGAAGACACTTTTGTTAAAAGGCAATTCTCCCCAAGTTGCTCTACAGATTCAAATCAATCCTTACCAAAATTCCAGCTGACTTTTTTTGAGAAATAGACAATATGAACCTAAAATCTATATGGACATGCAAGAGACTCAGAATAGCTCAAACAATCTTAAGAAAGCACCAAATTGGAGGACTCACACTTTCTGATTTCAAAACTTATTATAAAACTGCAATAATCAGGACAGTGTGGTAGTAGCATGAGGATAGATGTACATATCAATGGAATAGAACTTAAGAGTCCAGATTTTTGACAATGGTGTCAAGACAATTCAATGGAATAAATGACAATTCAAAGAATAGCATTGTCAAAATACGATGCCAGGACACACCTGGATATTCACATACAAAAATAATTACATTCGGCCCTAACTGGTTTGGCTCAGTGGATAGAGCATTGGGGCTGCTGACTGAAGGGTCCCAGGTTCAATTCTGGTGAAGGGCATGTACCTTGGTTGTGGGCACATCCCCAGTAGGAGGTGTGCAGGAGGCAGCTGATCAATGTTTCTCTCTCATCAATGTTTCTAACTCTCTATCCCTCTCCCTTCCTCTCTGTCAAGAATCAATAAAATATATTTTTTAAAAAATTACATTCGGCCCTTATTTTACCCTATCTACAAAATTTAACTCAAAATGGATCAAAGACCTAATCACAACGAGCTAAAACAATTAAAACTCTTAAGAAAACACAGGGCAAGAGCTTTATGACATTGTATTAGGCAATGACTTCTTGGATAGAAGAACAAAAGCATAGGCAACAGAAGACAAAAAGAGTTAAATTGAATTCCATCAAAATTAAAAACTTCTGTGCATCAGTGAACAATTAGAGTGAAAAGGCAACCTACAGAACAGGAGAAAATACTTGCAAGTCATATATTTAACAAGGAGCTAATCCTTCAACTCAACAAAAAAACACATGTAACCTAATTTAAAAGCGGGAAAAGGACTTGATAATGAAGTCCAAAGAAGATGTACAAATGACCAATAAACATATGAAAAGTTGTTCAATGTCACTAATCATTAGGGAAATGCAAATCAAAACTACAATGAGATTTCACCTGACATCTATTAGGATGGCTTCTATTTTTTGAAAAAAAAAAAAAAATCCAACAGAAAATAACAAGTGTTGGCAAGGATGGGAAGAAATTGGAACTCTTGTACACTGTTGATGGGAATGTAAAATTCTGCAGCTGCTATGGAAAAAAGTATGACAGTTCCTCAAATGTTAAAAATAGAATTACCATATGATCCAGCTCTTCCACTTCTGGGTATGCACCCAAAAGAACTGAAGGCAGGGTCCTGTAGAGATATTTGTACACTCATGCTTATAGCAGTGTTCTTCACAGTACCAAAAGGTGGAAGCAACCCAAGTATCTGTAAATAAAATGTGGTATATACATACAACAAAATATTATTCAGCTATAAAAAGGGATGAAATTCTGATAAATGGATGAACTTTATGACTATAATGTAGTCAAAGAAGCCAGTTACAAAAGAACACGTTTCTGCTTAAAGAAGGTATCTAGAGTAGTCAAATTCATAGAGACAGAAAGTCAAAAGATGGTTGCTAAGGATTAGGGGAAGGAGGAAATCAGGAGTAGTTGCTTAACGGGAATAGTTTCAGTGTTACAAAATGAGATTACCAGAGATTGGTTGCACAACAATATGAGTGTACTTAACAGAACTGTACACTTAAAAATGGTGAAGATGGTATATTTTATATAATATGTATTCTACCACATTTTTTAAAAGATTATAAAAAATTCCTTAATTATGTTTAAAGAAATGTTATCTGGTGAGATATTAGGACTTTTCTCTGTGTCCCTAGACTTCTGTACCTCAACTTCTATCTATGTCTACTTCACTGCTTATAAATTAACATGATAGTTGTCATTTAAGCCTGCTTGGTATGTGTCAGACTTTTCCAGTTAAATTCTCAACAATTTTCCGATGAGCCAGCAAAAGCTAAGCAAGGTTTAGTGACATTTACCAAGGTTGCACGAGGGATGGAACTCTTACTGGGTCCCAAGGCCTGACCCTAAAGCCTGGATTTTCCCCCTCCTTGCCTCATTCCCCTCAAGTTAGCTTTCTCCTAACAACCATTTGGGGAACCTAAAAAATCAGATTCCTGCCCTAGCCGGTTTGGCTCAGTGGATAGAGCTTTGGCCTGCGGACTGAAGGGTCCCAGTTTGCTTCTGATCAAGGGCACATGCCTGGGTTTCAGGCCTGATCCCCAGTGGGAGGTGTGCAGGAGGCAGCCCATTGATGATTCTCTCTCATCATTGATGTTTCTATTTCTCTCCCTCTTCCTTCTTCTCTGAAGTCAATAAAAATATATTTTTAACAAAAAGGTACAAAAAATCAGAATCCCCGAGGAGGTGAGTGTTTCTCTATATTGTCATGAATATTGAATGCGTGGATCCTGGAGTGAGTAATTTAACAAATAAAGAGATGAAATCACATAGAATTGGCTAACTTGACAGACTAAGGAAGCTTGGAATACAGTGAGGTGTGGAAAGGAAAGAGGTGGAAGTAGAAATTGCTAACCGCAGGGTACATTCTGTGTAAGCACATTCAGAGCTCTTACAGTCATCCTGCCCTGAGGACAGAGACCTCTGGGTAGTCCAGGGTCCTGGAGCTGTTGCCAGTCCTGAGAGAGGCCAGTCCAGACACAGCAGTGTGTGCTCCCAGCAGCAAAGGAGGCTCAGGCAAGATGCCCTCAGGAGGGAAGGGTGACAGAGGCACTGGGGGAGGAGGGGAAAAGGGAGGACTTGGTGGGTCTGTGGGTAGGGGAGGGGCATGTCTTTCTTTAGAAAGATCACCCTGGCTCCTGTGGGAAAGATGACTTGAAGGGGAAGAAATTGGAGGAGTGAACTGACCCCAAACTCAGAGCCAGGGGAAGTGAATTCTGGAAAGGTTTTTGGAGGGACCCTTGCCAGGGCTTGGTGATCAACTGCATGAGGGAATGGTGAGGAAGAGGAATGGGCTTTCATTATCAACTCTTAGTGCTTCAGCGACTAAGTCCAAAGAAACAGATCTGTAATGGGTGGGGTGGGGTGACGGGCAGTCATGGACAGACAAGGGGCTGTCACTTTTTCCAGGCGCCGCCCATGCCCCTCAGTGCCTGTCGGGCAGGCTCCTTTAACACGGGAGACTTTATGTTGTCCTTCTGGTCAGTCCAAGGGTCTCTGCATTTGTTTTCTGAGGAGTCAGGTGGCGATCTGGGGCATTAGTCCAGCTCTCAGAGCGCTGAGGGGCCAGAGTCACAATGGGGTGGAGGGAGGAAAGGCTTTCAGGAAATAGGGAAGGGAGAAGTCTGAGGGAGCAAATTGGTTTGAAAGCCACCACTCTTGCCCTGGCTGGTGTGGCTCATTTGGTTGGGCCAAGAGGTTGCTGTATGATTCTGGTCAGGGCGCACGCCCGGGTTGTGGGATAGATCCCCAGTAGGAGTTGTGCAGGAGGCAGCCCATTGATGTTTCTCTCTCTCCCTCTCCCTGCCTCTTTCTAACAATCAATAAAAACTTTAAAAAAGACAAAAATCCACCACTCTTTCCATTCCCGTATCATTAAACCAAACACGGTCCTGTTTGTGTTACATCCCTTGATCCTCATGCTGCTGTGGAGAGCTCAGCAGAGCTGGGCCGTGGCCTTCCCCAGGCAAACAGGGCTCCTAAGCTGCCATGGGAACCCAGGTGACCCAGGGTCTAATGGCAGGGCACTTGCTGAACACAGCATAAGGGTGCTGTGGGTCCCTGGCCCTTTTCAGGAAGTACGGACCTAAACCATTTAATTACTTTTTTTTTAAAGGTAAAATCCAGAGAGAATGTGTGGGTTCAAGCATTCTTCTCCAACTTGGGTACTGTCCCTGAGGGTCCCCCTACTAATCCCAGATCCCCTTCTGAACCCTCCAAGAATGGGGTGAGGGAGCCCCCTTTGCCAGCCTCATCTATCTCAGTCTCTGGCAGCCCCAGGACCCAGCACTGAAGGAACAGGGTCGGGCCACAGCCTTCACTGTGGAGATGGGGAGACTGAGGAGGGGTGAAGGGAGCACCCGGCATGGGCTCTCCCCTCAGGCCTCGTTCTCCCTAACCACAGCTTCCTCTGCAGGGACAGAAAGACATGGCCTGGAAACTGATGCCACCTCTGCTGCTGCTGGCCTGGTTTTCAGCCTCCGTGTGCAGTGCCAGAGACAGGACAGACCTGCTCAACGTCTGCATGGATGCCAAACACCACAAGACAAAGCCAGGCCCTGAGGACAAGCTGCATGGCCAGGTATGGCTGCAGTGTGGCTGCGTTTGGGGAGGGGACTGGTTCTGACAGGGAAGAGGACCTTAGGGTGGTGCGGGAAGGGTTGAGGGGCCAGACACCCCATGTTCTGATTATTGCTGAGAAGGTAAAGGTCAGGGAGCAGTTTAGCTGATATTCGGGGCGGCTTCTTCACAACAAGATACCATGTCAGCAACCACATGCAATGATCACTTACTGAGTACCTACCTACCAGGTGTCATGTGCTTTCTGTCCATGATCTCATTTTTCCGGTGGTCCTCTGAGGTAGGGAGATGACATTTTCCCCATGAACAAATGAGGAAACTGAGGCCCAGAGGAGCCTATGGACACACACAGGACCTAGACATGACTAGCCCTCGTGGTGGGGCAGGACTGGGGCGGACACCTCCAGGAGTTTGGGGGAGGATGGTTTTCCTACTTGGACTACGTGCCAGTCCCATGGAGTGCTAGGGGCCAAGGAGAGGCCTCTTATGACTGCGACATGGGGCAGAGGTGCAGTACTCTCACACATTCTATAAAAAATTATGCCACTTGGTTGCAACCTATTAGTTTCCATACTTCCTTTTTAGGAAAAATGTTGTTTAGACTCTCTTTTCTATCCTGGAATGAAGTTCAAAGCTACTAGAATCTATTAATTTAAAAATATCAACATAATTACCTATAATACAAAGGAGAAGCAAAAAGAAAGCAATTTATAAAAAAACAAACTACATTTCAATATGTCAATTCTCTGCTATGGCTACATTAGAAGTGCTTGTGAAACAGCACATGAATGGGGCAGCTTCAAATGAAGATTTATACAGGTGTACTCTATTAGCAACTTAAATGCTATCTAATACCCCCCGTGGTCGGCAAACTGCGGCTCGCAAGCCACATGCGGCTCTTTGGCCCCTTGAGAGAGTGTGGTTCTTCCACAAAATACCACGGCCTGGGCGAGTCTATTTTGAAGAAGTGGCGTTAGAAGAAGTTTAAGTTTAAAAAATTTGGCTCTCAAAAGAAATTTCAATCGTTGTACTGTTGATATTTGGCTCTGTTGACTAATGAGTTTGCCGACCTCTGGGCAGTGTTGCAATTAAGGAGACAATTTTCTACAATAGTGATAAACTCCAGTAATACAAAACATACAGTACAGCCTTCCATTTCATGGTTTGTGTTGTCCTGGAAAATCGGATAAACTAAGGTGTGTTCATATGGAAGATGTAATTCAGTTTAGATCAGGAAATCATAAATGTGTTTTCACTTTATTAAGCAAATGTTTCTGTGTGTCTGATACTGTTCTATCCACGGGGGGGACACAGATCTTAATACTTGCCAAGAATATGGTTATTCAACAATAGATTACTGTATTGCTCACTTTCCCCCCTCCCTTTTTTTAAATTTATTGATGGTAGAGAAAGGAGAGACACAGGAAGTGGAAGAGAAAGAAACATCTGTGGTTTTTTTTTCACTTATATATGCATTCATTAGTTGATTCTTATATGTGCCCTGACTGGGTTCAAACCCACAACCGTGGCATATCAGGGAGATGCTCTAACCAACTGAACTACCTGGTCAGGGCTCTTTCCTCCTTTACTGAAAATGTCACCTAGCAATGAGGCTTTTCAAACCACCTTATTTTAAATTCCAACAGTCACCCCATTCTCCACATACCCATTCCCTGCTGTAAACGTCCCTATATAGTTGATCATATCCTTCCATATCATATTTTTCCCCTTTTAGTGTCTTACGGTCTGTCTCCCCTGACCAGAATGTAAGATCCATGAACACATATTTCTGTCTGTTTTCTTGTCTGCTGTACTTCGTCTACAACAGAGGCTGGCACAGAGTAGCTACTCAGTAATACTTTTTTAATGAATAAATTTAAGAACTTTTTATAAAGTGTTAAGTCCTGTATAAATGGTAGTTTTTTGTCCTCCCGAGACAGGGTTTCTCCCAGGCTTCCACAACCCCCTAATCACACTGTTGCAATTGAGTGTCCCTCAAGATGGGAGTTCCTGAGGGCCAAGGACAGAGAGGTCCTCACAGTGAGCATTTCTAGAACAATCTACCTGGGGCTGGAGAGCAAGAACCAAATGGGGAGAGGCTGGAGGTGGCAGAAGTGGGTGGCAGGGGGCACTGAGTGCTGTGTCCTCCCCACCCAGTGCACTCCCTGGAGGAAGAATGCCTGCTGCTCTGTCAGCACCAGCCAGGAGCTGCAAAAGGACACCTCCCTCCTGTATAACTTCAACTGGGACCACTGTGGCAAGATGGAGCCTGCCTGCAAGCGCCACTTCATCCAGGACACCTGTCTCTATGAGTGCTCCTCCAGGACACCTGTCTCTATGAGTGCACCTCCAACGTAGGGCCCTGGATCCAGCAGGTACCGGGGTCTCCCTCACCCCACCCTACCCCAGTCAAAGCTGTGGCTGCCAACAGGCCTGGCTGAGGAACCTTCTCATTTTACCTCCCACTCAGGTGAGCCAGAGCTGGCGCAGAGAGCGTTTCCTAAACGTGCCCCTGTGCAAAGAGGACTGTGAGAGCTGGTGGGAAGCCTGCCGCACCTCCTACACCTGCAAGAGTGACTGGCACAAGGGCTGGAACTGGACCTCAGGTGAGGGCTGGGTGGGTGGGTGGGGAGATGGAGGTGGGGTTTGGGCAAAGGCGGTTTGAGGATTTGGGATTGCCTGAATATCTCTCAGGTAAGCAGGGCTGGATGTCTGTGTCTATCCTCTCTCCCCCTGCAGGATCTAACAAGTGTCCAGCTGAGGCCGTCTGTCGCACCTTTGAGTCCCACTTCCCCACTCCTGCAGCCCTGTGTGAGGGCCTCTGGAGTCACTCCTACCAGGTCAGCCAATACAGCCGAGGAAGTGGCTGCTGCATCCAGATGTGGTTTGAACCGGCCCAGGGCAACCCCAATGAAGAGGTGGCGAGGTTCTATGCCTTGGCCATGACTTCTAGGGCCATGCTCCATGGGATTGGGCCTCTCCTGCTTAGCCTGGCTCTGATGCTGCAACTCTGGCTCCTTGATTGAGTCCCCTCTGTCTATCCCCAGCTTTGAGACACAAGGATCAGTTTTGGCTCAGCACAGGTCCAGAAATGAAGCCCTAAGCCTGCCTCCATGCTTTACCCATCCCTCTGTCAACCAGTGCCTCATGTGGGACTTGGGGTTCCTCTGATAGCCAGTTCTAATAAATAGACAGACATATTTGTGTCTGATAAATTATATTGGTTGTGAGTTTGTGGGTGCATAGTGGAAAGATTCCATGGTTTTTTGATTCCTTCATATATATTAGAGGCTTGGTGTTGGTGCATGAAATTCGTGCACTGGGGTGGGGGGGTCTCTCAGCCTGGCCTGCGCCCTCTAGCAGTCCGGGAGCCTTCAGGGGATGTCCGACTGCCGTGGAGGCTGTGGGAGAGGCTCCTGCCACTGCCCCTGCACTCCCCAGCCTTGAGCCAGGCTCAGGGCTTCTGGCTGAACAGCACTCACCCTGCAGGAGCGCACTGACCACCAGGGGGAAGCTCCTGCATTGAGCGTCTGCCCCCTGGTGGTCAGTGTGCATCATAGCGACCAGTTGTTCTGCATTCGGTTGACTTGCATATTAGCCTTTTATTATATAGGAGATACACACACACACACACACACACACACACACACACACACACGTACATATAGATTTCAGAGAGGAAGGGAGAGGTAGAGAGAGAAACATTAATGAGAATCATTAATCGGCTGCCTCCTGCACACCCCCTACTGGGGATTGAGCTGGCAACCCGGGCATGTGACCTTGACTGGAATCAAACCCGGGACCCTTCTGTCCACAGGCCAACGCTCTATCCACTGAGCCAAACCAGCGAGGGCAGTGTTTGGATTCCTTCAGATTAGAGAAATGAAAACTGGGTTCCAACATCAGCTCAGCTACTCACTATGTGAAAGGAAACAGTTTCTTGACTGCTCTCAATCTTTTTTCCTCATTAAAATGGGACTAATAATCCTTCCTTCCCTCAGGGTTGTGAAATATAAAGGAGCTGCTGCCTAGAAAGTATGTGAGCCCAGTGTCTGCACATTAATAGTTCTCAGGGTTCCTGTTGCTCTTGTAGTGCCAAGTAAGAGTCAGGTCCAGGACTTCATTGTTTATATTGGTCTGTAAATATCCCCTTGTACCCAGGCCTTGTCTGTCTGTCTCTGTGCTCAGGTCTGCAATGAGAAAGCTAGGGATGGGGGTCCAGAGGTGAAAAAAAATTCATAATTGATGTGGACTGAAGGGGCAGAGTTGGGGCTTGGGACCCTCACAGTAGGAAGAGAGTGTAGGAGGAGGGCAATCTGGGAGGTTCCTGGGGAGTAAATACTCAAATGCCTTGAACTGGTTCAGTCAGGCTATGTTCTGGAGGTATGGCATGAAGAGGGATGGGAACTCTTACCTTTGTCCCCATCTGTCAATGGTAGATATGCCTACCCTGGGTGGTTGCTCTGTCTTTGCAGTCCCCAGGAACTGGGCCTTAGTTGATTTCTGGGGCTCTCACTTCCCCCTTCCTCCTGAGTCTCCAAACTCAGACTGCAGTTGTCCCTAGAGAGGCACCAATACCTGTCTGACAACATCAGGCAGGTGGGTGATCAAGCTAGAACTAGAATGAGGCCTGAATACTCCTAGTCCAGTTCTCTCCTTGCCGTCCCTGGCTGCCCCCTCCTGGTAGACTCACCTTCCCTCATACCAAGAGGTGACTTGACTCGATGAGAGAAGTCGGGCACAGGTTGGCGGACGAATTATTGGGTTCCTGTAGGGGCCTGGCGACACTGCTGGGTTCGTGGGAGGGTCTCTCAGTTACTCTATTTATCAAGTTGGGAAGGTCCCACAGAGCCCCCTCTACGTCCCAGGCTTTGCTCTAGCTGGATTAAGTCAACGCGTATTTAAAATTGAGTAAGGAGTTGGTCAGGACTCAGACACTATTCAGCAAAATTAAAGTTGTCTCCCAGGTTAAAGGGGCACCTGCGACAGCCGTCCAGGAGTTGGCAGCAGTGGGAGCCAGGCTGCAGGCCTGCGCCTTTAAGGAGCTAGGGGGCGGAGGGGCGGGGCAGGAAGCGAACTCCCCGGCGGCGCCACCGGCTAGGTCTTTTTTGGGATGGGGCGGGCGCCCTGCTATGGGCCCCGCCCCGTTTCCGACCTCCAGGTGCCTGTCCCTCACTAGGCGGGAGGGGAGGGGGCAGGGGGTGTCGGATCAGACCGGCTTTGGGGAGCTCCCCACTCGGTATCCCGCCTACAAAGGCTCAAGTTTGTTGACTTGGAGCGAGTAGCTGGGGCGGGGGCGGGTGCTAATAATACTCGTCCGTTCAGCCGCCGCGCTTTGCAGTTTACACAGCTGTCACCCTCGGTACTCCTTCATTAATCATAAAAACAGCCGCCGTTTGGGAGCGCCTCCTGGGTGCCAGGCCCCGTGCCCAGACCTTTACGAGCACAGCCCTATTGAGTCTGCCCTCATAACCTTATCCCCATTTTACAGAGCGGGAAGGCTCGGCTCGGCGCGGGGCCGTGACTCGTCCGAGGTCCCTAGGCGGGTCGGCGGCTCTGGGATCCAGACGCGGGGCCGGGGAGGCGGGGCGCGGTGTTACCCGGGGGCGGAGCGGCGGGCGGGGCGGAAGGCGAAGGGGGTTGCGCGGCGGCTGGCCATCTTAAGTGGCCGCGGAGAGTCTAGGGCCGCTTCCCCCGGGAAGGGCGCCTCGGAGCAGCCCAGGAGGTGGGGGTCTGCGCGCGGCGGCCGCGGCTCTGGGGAGAGGTCGGGAGCCCACGGACTTGAGGGAACTTCCTCCTAGACGGGCAGAGGGAGGCCTGGGCTCGGACTGCTGAACCCCTCGAGGCCAGGGCCTGCGGGGATGGTGGATGGTGCCAGGGAACTTGGCCAAGAGGGGGGAAGGGCTCTGCCCGGGCTGAGAGGGGCTGCCAGGGACCGTGCGTGGTGTTTCGAGGACACTGACCCTCGTCAGGGGTTTTGTAGGGGATCGGATCTCTGTGGAGGGGATTCCCTCGCGGAATTTGTATGGAGCTGGACCCAGTGTAGTTTAGGGGTTCATGTCTAAGGGGGGTTGGATTACACGGGAGTTGGGGGTTGGGGCCGCTCGGATGATGGAGAGAGGGATGGAAGGAAGTTCATCGTGGGGTCCACGGGTTTGGGGAACTCGACTCTGCAAGGTTATGGGGGGCGGAATGGACGTCTGTGGGAGCTGGGGGTCATATTGCGATTATTAAAGGGGACTCATTCTCAGGGGAGGGGACTGGGGTCCCAAACTGTCGAGGCACAGGATGGAGGGACTTGGGCTTCCCTTAGGGGCTTGGCTAGATCTCCTCGGGATGGTGATGGCGAGGCAGACCATTGTGGGGTTTGGGAAGTCCCGGGTCCTGCGGGAATGCGGGGGGCGGGGGCGGGGGGCCCAGCGGAGGGGGAGGGGCGGCCGCCGGCTCTGCACTCCGGTCCTGCCCCTCCCGCCGCTTCTGAACAAACTTTTCTTTCTCTTCAAGTTGAGGCCGGCGCTGCAGGCGGCGGCGGTTGCACGGCAAACCAGGCGGCCTGCGCGGCGGAGCGCGGTGCCCGGATCCCCGACCCGGCGGCCCACGGATCCTCAGGCCCGGGGCCCGGGCCCAGCCCCAGCCTCAGCCCCTTGCGCGCCGAGGGTATGGCGCGGGGCGGTGGGCGCGGGCGGCGCTAAGCCCAGCGCGGGCCATGGCCTCGGCTTGCGGTGCGCTGGGCCCCGGAGGCAACGGGCCGGGGGGCGCGCTGGGCAGCCCGGCCCCTGCTTGGTACCACCGAGACCTGAGCCGCGCTGCTGCCGAGGAACTGCTGGCCCGGGCAGGCCGCGATGGCAGCTTCCTGGTCCGAGACAGCGAGAGTGTGGCGGGCGCCTTCGCGCTCTGCGTCCTGTGAGTGGCGCTGGGGCTGTCGGCGGGCGGGGGCTGGGTCTGGGGTTCCTTGAGTGTGTGGGGAGGGCTTGGGACAGAGGACGCCAGCGCCCCCCAGAGTGGGGCCTTGGCTTTATGCTGAGGCCGAGGAAGGATGCCGGGAGCACTTCCTTCCTGCTGTGTGTCTGGGGGCACGTTCTGGGGCGATGAAGCAGAGTAAGTGCCGACCCGCTGCCAGGGTGGCTGTAAGGGGGGAAAGTGCAGGGGGTCTCTGTCAGACCCCCTCAGGCACCCTCCAGATAGAAGGAGCTGGAGGAGTGAGGATGTGCATTGCATGGTTGTGTGCAGTGCTGCTTACAGAGATGGGGTGTTTGAGAGGTAGGCATAGGCGTAGTTGGAGTTGGGGCCAGAGGGACTAATGGGGTGTGTGAGGATGGTCAGCAGCTCCCTTAGGGGGCTTTGCTGTGGCCCCAGACTGAGGTTGGGGCCTGCCTGGCTGTGTATGGTTGGGGCTAGGGGGCAGGGTGGTGTCCAGAAGAAGAGGGTGAGGCTGTGTGGGGCCATGCCATTATTTCATGAATCAATGAGTGAGTATGTGTGCTCTGGCTCCCGGCTGCCCTAGCCTTGAACTATGGGTGCTGAGTGTGGGGCTAAACTTGGCACCTCTCTGGGTGGGCCTGGTTCTGTGGCTGTACCCATTAGCCATAGGTGGCGGTGGTGTTGGGGTGAGTTTGCACTTTTAGTTTTTGGAGTCTTCTCCCTGAGCTGTCCCCCACACCACTCAGTGTGACACTGGGTTAGGCCCCTATGGGCCTCAGGAGTGGGAGGTGGTGAGTGGGGAGCCACACGGCTGCTTTGTTTAGATCTAGTTATGTTTCTCCTTGGACCCATGAGCTTTCCTAAACCTCCATCCTTCTGTCCCTTCCCTCTCTGTTCTCTTCACATCTTGGGAGGAGGGGGGGCGGGGGTGCATTGGCCTAGGCTAGTGGTTCTCAATTGGGGTTGACTTGATCCCTCAGGGGACATTTGGCAATGTCTAGAGACATTTTTTGGTTGTCACAACTGGAATGATGCTACTGGCATCTAGTGGGTAGAAGCTAGGGATGCTGCTAAGCATCCTACAAGCACAGGGCAGCCCCTCACAACAAAGAATTATGCAGTCCAAAACCTCAGTAGTGCTGAGGCTGAGAAACCCTGAGGCAGGCAGTGGACCTGAAGAGGAAGGGGTGCTCTAAGTCTCAGCTTATGCCCTAAGTCTGAGGCTCAGCCTGGAAGACTAAAGAGGAGCAGTCTAAGCTGATGAATATCCTTGAGCCCTGCCTCCCAGCCCTCTCTGAGGCATAACCCCTAATTAGGGAGGGGAGAGAGGCAGGTGTTGGGTCAGCTGTTGAGTGAGAGGAGGACAGCTGGGCCTGTGTCTGGGTGAGGAAGTTATTGTCCCAGGAGGGGAGAATCCTGGCTCTATTGCCAGGAGAGGAGATGGGTGGGGTGAGGGTCTGTGGGGAGGTACTTCTGCTTTGCCAGCTGACTCTGGCTACTTGCATTTCAGGAGTCTGGGGGTGGGCGATCAGAAACATACTTGCTTACCTGTATACACACCCACATGTATACAGGTAACATTCAGGACACATCCCTGCCTCAGCGGGCACAGGCGATCCGATCAGCAGGCCAGGATATAAGGCCTTGGCCTCTGCCTTTTACTTGCTTGGTGTTTCATCTGTGAGTCTCAGTTTCCTCTTCTAGAGAATGGAGATGATAATAATATCTGCCTTAAAAGGTGAAGATTAATGAGATCATGTCTGTGCTAAGTACCTGGCCTGTCACAGAGACAGGGCTCAGTTAATGGGATGTTATTATTTTTATAAACAGGGGCCCACAGTCCACAAACCAACACACCCAGTCACATACAGACACCAGCATGGCTTGTGTCTGGTTGGCAGCCAAGAGAGCCCTCAAAGGGGGCCCACTTGAGGGAAGGGAATGGCCCTGTGGCCAAGGTAAAGGGTCTTTGCATATAGGCATTTGGTCCTCTCTGGAGCGAACACCCCCTCCTGCCTAATACACAGTCTGGGTGACTCCCTTAGGCAAGACTACTCTGAGGTACGGCTGCAGAGGGAGTCTTCCAGCCCCACTGAGTGTGGCCTTCGCCACCCAGGCCTGGCTCAGCTGTCACCTGCTCAGCTGTTGCTGTCATCTGCCAGCACCCCTATCACCCCTCCTCAGTTTGGGGCTCCTAGTGGCCTGGGTCTACCATGGGGGGTCCCCTTAGGTCATCCCAATTTTCTGGTGTCTGGGGAAGTGGGTAGAAATCCCCAGGATGATACCCCTACACTCCCCAGCAAAACTGCCCCAAACACACCCAACTTCAGCAGAGCTAGACACCAACATAAACATAGACAGCAGGCACATGTGTGTTAGCACATTGCCCATGCATGCAAACAGCGGTTACCCAGGCTTCTGAGGACTCTTAATCTGGCGGGGGGCCCAGACTGGTACCACAGCCCAGAGGGGCTGTTTAGACAGCTGTGGAGGCCACAAAAGAGCTGTCTGTTACTTCCCGGGCCCTGCGGTGGGTGTGGAGACTATGTAGGTCTGGGGGGGGGGGGGGGGCGGTTCCTGCTTATTGGTGACACTAGCAGGATAGACGTGGACTGCCCCCATCATTAACCCTGTACAGCTTGGGCAAATAGTTATAGGGAAGCCAAGCTGAAAAGGCTGGCGTTGAGCCAGTGGCAGGAGGAGAGGGTACCTTGGGGCTTAGACTCTAGCCTGGGAGTGACAGATAATGACCTCCACCTTCTATCAGGTATCAGAAGCATGTGCACACATATCGAATTCTGCCTGATGGAGAAGACTTCCTGGCTGTGCAGGTAGGGGCTTGGACCCTGACCCCTGTCCTTGATTCCAGCCTGTGGCCTGAGACTAGCTGGCTGACCCTTCTCCCACCCTTGTTGGCTGCAGACCTCGCAGGGTGTGCCTGTGCGCCGCTTCCAGACCCTGGGCGAGCTCATTGGCCTGTATGCCCAGCCCAACCAGGGCCTGGTGTGCGCCCTGCTGCTGCCTGTGGAGCGGGAGCGAGAGCCAGACCCTCAAGATGACCGCGATGCCTCAGGTGCCACCCGGTGTGCAGTGTGCAAATGCCTGCCCTGCCTCGTGTTCAAATACTACCTGCTTCTTTCCATCCCATTTTCTCAACCTGCCTTCTTTAAAGCCCAGCCCTAACCATGATGCTAGGGACCTTTACCCCCTTTCCATGGAAGTTTCTGATCACCATGGCATTCCCCTATACTTCACTGAGGGTGGGAGGCCCAGATGGATGCCCCACTGACCCCTGTCCACAGATGGGGAGGATGAGAAGCCCCCGCTGCCCCCACGCTCTGGCTCCACCAGCATTTGTGCCTCTGTGGGGCCCAGCAGCCCCCCACCAGCCCCTGAGACCCCCACAACTCCGGCTGCTGAGAGGTAAGACCCCAATCCCCTCCACTGAGCAGGAAGTCCCTTTCTCCTCTGAGAACTATGTTCTCACTAAAGGTGGGGAGACCTTTTAGGCCTCACACCCAGGGGCACCCATCCCATCTCAGCCCCAGAGACAGATACCCTGATCCATGGTACTCTGATTGTCAATAGCACTGTCTCCTCTATGGATAGGGTAGGGGTGCTGGGACAGGGTCAGCAAGGCCTCTATTGACTTCTTAACCCCTTCTCCAAGTGCTCCCAATGGGCTGAGCACTGTCTCGCATGAGTACCTGAAGGGCAGCTACGGGCTGGACCTGGAGGCTGTTCGGAGTGGAGCCAGCAACCTGCCCCACCTCACCCGCACTCTTGCCACCTCATGCCGGAGGCTACACAGGTACCTGGGACATCCAACACCATGCATTGCACCCTTACCCCTCCCACCTGTCCTTACCTGCTCTCCCTTGCTGCACAGATGCCCTGACCTCTGACCTCTGGCCCTGAACAGGGAACCAGTCATTGCCTCCTGTCTTTTCCTCACCTGAATCCTTGCATCCTTATGGTGGAGGCTGAAGCCCCCCTTCCCTGTACCTGGATCGGGGTGGGCAGTTCTTCTGAACTGATGTCTCCCCTAGTGAGGTGGATAAGGTCCTGTCTGGCCTGGAAATTCTGTCCAAGGTGTTTGACCAGCAGAGCTCGCCCATGGTGACCCGCCTTTTGCAGCAACAGGTAGGGTTGTGGGAACATCTTTGGGGAATGGGTTCATGTTCTGGGGCTGAGTTGGGGACCTCCTGCCTGGTGGCCTCATGTACAAGACTTATGCCTTCTCACTGCAGAACGCACCACAGACGGGGGAGCAGGAACTAGAGAGCCTGGTGCTGAAACTGTCAGTGTTAAAGGACTTCCTGTCAGGCATCCAGAAGAAGGTGGCCTGACTCCTGACCTCTGACCCCTCACCCACCAGTCCCTTACCACTCCCATTGGCCTAATTGATCTCAAGCCTGAAATTATAGTTTAGGGGCACCTCAATCATGCCCCTCTCAGAAGCAGCCCTCTGACCTTGTCCCCTGTCCTCTCATGTCCCCTGCCCTTGCCCTCTCCAGGCCCTGAAGGCCCTTCAGGATATAAGTTCCACGGCCCCCCCGGCTCCACTGCAGCCATGCACACGTAAGGCCAAGACCATCCCTGTGCAGGCCTTTGAGGTACATGGCAGGGGGTGCCAGCTGGGGTCTCATGGGTCAAAGGACAGTTGGAGGTGAAGGGGTTGTTGCCTGCCCCGAGGTCTTTTCAGCATCTCCTTACCTCTTGGCCTGCAGGTGAAGCTGGATGTGACCCTGGGCGATCTGACCAAGATCGGGAAGTCACAGAAGTTCACGCTGAGCGTGGATGTTGAGGGTGGGCGGCTGGTGTTGCTGCGGAGACAGCGAGACTCACAGGAGGACTGGACAACCTTCACACATGACCGCAGTGAGCCAGGGCCTAAACTGGGAGGGGTGGACAGGGCAGCCCCGGGCCTCAGTACATAGGCCAGTGTGACTCATTCTCCATCCCCTAGTCCGCCAGCTCATTAAGTCTCAGCGTGTCCAGAACAAGCTGGGTGTTGTGTTTGAGAAGGAGAAGGACCGGACACAGCGCAAGGACTTCATCTTTGTCAGTGCCCGGGTGAGCAGCAGATTGGGCTAGGCCATTGGGGGCTGCAGGAGTCCCCATGGGATGGGAAAAGAGGGAACACATGATATAGGCATGTCATCCCTCCTGGCAGGGTGGGTCTGACAGGGCAGAGAGTTCATGTATGGAGAGTGGGTGGCCTGAGGGTGGATTTAAATACTCATTCAATGAATATTTATCGAGCACCTATTATATGCATGAACTATATAGTGGTGTACCAGACAGGCATGACCCTCCCCTCATGGTACCTGCTACCTAGCAGGGTATCCCTAGAAGGGGGGGTTCCCTGGTTGCTCACCTGCCTCTTATTGGCTGCTGTTTCCCCAGAAGCGGGAGGCCTTCTGCCAGCTGCTACAGCTCATGAAGAACAAGCACTCGAAGCAGGATGAGCCCGACATGATCTCTGTCTTCATAGGCACCTGGAACATGGGTGAGGCCTGGGGGCAGGGGCTGAGGTGGGAGGGAGAAATGGCCCCAGAGCAGGGGCCTGACCACTCCCATCCCCTCCACCTCCAGGAAGTGTGCCTCCTCCGAAAAATGTGACATCTTGGTTCACATCGAAGGGCCTGGGGAAGACCCTGGACGAGGTCACAGTTGCCATACCCCATGACATCTATGTTTTTGGGACCCAGGAGAACTCGGTGGGTGACCGAGAATGGCTGGACCTGCTACGCGGGGGCCTCAAGGAGCTCACAGATCTGGATTACCGCCCGGTGAGGGGGGTCATCTTGTCCAGTCCCCTCTCCTCACAACCACCCCAAACTATCCTGCTTGACCTTATGGTGACCCTGGGAACACAACTTGACTGGCTGTTCTTCTGGCCCATGAGCATATCCTTTATGAGATTTAACTCGAGTCCTTCATACTATGGGAGGGTCTGTTTCTCTTTTGCTCCTCAGAAAGAAGATAGCAAGCCTGTGCCTGCCAGCACAATTGATATAGTATGGGCTGTGGGGAGGGAGGGGTTGTGGACAGTGGCCCAGCTCGGGACAGTGGTGACTCTGTACTCTCCACCCAGATTGCCATGCAGTCCCTGTGGAACATCAAGGTGGCTGTGCTGGTCAAGCCAGAGCACGAGAACCGCATCAGCCATGTCAGTACCTCCAGTGTGAAGACTGGCATTGCCAACACCCTGGGTGAGCAGAGTGGACCTCCTGCTTCCTCTCCAGCCCAGGATTTTCCCCTTTTGAGTGGTCTCAGCTTTTCCATATATGGAACTCTTTGAACTTTGTAAAGTATGTTCCTATTCTAAATCTCATCTGGCCCCACCAGGAAGGCAGGCCAGGATAATCACCTCCATTTCACCTATATATATAAAAGCCTAAGCGACCTTTAAGACTGGTGGACTGGTTGCTATGATGCGCACTGACCACCAGGGGGCAGATGCTCAACGCAGGTCCTTCACCCTCCCCTACCCCCCCTTCTGATCTCTGGCCAGGCGGAGGGACCCCACCCATGCACGAATTTGTGCACAGGGCCTCTAGTAGATGATGAAACTCAGGCCCAGAGTGGTTGAGTGATCTGTCCAAGGTCGCACGCGGTGGAGCCTGGCATAGTGCCTAGGTCTGTTGGTTTGCAGTCCAGTGCTCCTCCAGGGTGGATTCTATCCAGAATCTGTAGGTCCTTGCAGCTTCACCCTTGGAATCACCTGTGATCTCCAGGGGCTCTGCTCACACATGCAGACAGACTCGGTCCATCCACGTGTGTGCCCTATGTGAATCTCCAGGGAAGGTGTGGGTGTGTGCTCAAAGGCCTGCCTAACTCCTCAAATGTGTGGGTGGGGGGTGTTGGGAGAACGTTCCCACTGCTGCTTCGAGGGGAGAGCTGGGAGCCCTCTAAGGGTGACTTGGGCCTTTTTTTCTTGATGTCCTGACAGGAAACAAGGGGGCTGTGGGCGTCTCCTTCATGTTCAATGGCACTTCATTTGGCTTTGTGAATTGCCACCTCACCTCGGGAAATGAGAAGACTGCCCGGTGAGCGGGTGCCTTCCCAAACAGTCTCTTCACCCTCATCCCTTAATTCACCTGAGGCCTATTCTCTCTCCCATATCCCAGTCCATGACCTACCTATGTCCCTGTCCCAAGAGACCACCTTCTCCCTTATCCCAACTCAAGACACCTCTTTCCTAAGCGACCCTGACCCCTACCCCATCTCTGACCCCAGAGACTTCTTACCTTTCTGCGTGTCCCTGAGTCCTGACCCTGGGGACCTCCTCCCATCCTCACTGTAGGCGGAACCAGAACTACCTGGACATCCTGCGGCTGCTCTCGCTGGGTGACCGCCAGCTCAGTGCCTTTGACATCTCTCTGCGTTTCACTCACCTCTTCTGGTTTGGGGACCTCAACTACCGTCTGGACATGGATATCCAGGTGCGAGCAGGTGGCTGGGCTGGGGGTCAGATGGGCTCTCACCTCTGGCTCTGGCTCTGGCTCAGAGGGACAGTCTTCAGCCTTTGTGTCCCCACCCCAGGAGATCCTGAACTATATCAGCAGAAAGGAGTTTGAGCCCCTGCTCAGGGTGGACCAGCTCAACTTGGAGCGGGAGAAGCACAAGGTCTTCCTCCGATTCAGTGAGTGTGGGCCAAGTAGGAGGTCTGAGGGCCAGAGATCTGTGATATCCCTGAGCCCTGACCCCAGCCTGTTCCCTGCCTCCCTAGGTGAAGAGGAGATTTCCTTCCCGCCCACCTACCGCTACGAGCGAGGTTCCCGGGACACATATGCCTGGCATAAGCAGAAGCCAACTGGGGTGAGTGAGGAGAACAGGTGTGCCTTAGGACCCCAGGGCTGCAGTGAATCAGAGTGCTTATGGGGTCAAAGGTGTAGGCATCTGCAGTTACCACTCCAGTGCTGTGTTCCCTCTGAGGCCATAGGGGTAATACTAGGTCTTGTGAGGATCCAAGTGGAAGGATGTGGGGCCTCATCAGCTCTGGGAGTTGGGCAGGGGAGGGGGCTTGTACTGACCAGCCCCTAGCTGTTGGCCCTGACCATGCTGCCATCCCCTGTCCAGGTCCGGACCAACGTGCCTTCATGGTGTGACCGGATTCTCTGGAAATCCTACCCTGAGACCCACATCATCTGCAATTCCTATGGTCAGAGCCTCACGGAAAGGGTGATGGGCGATCCTGGGTAGTCACTGTCCTGACTCTGCTCGAGCTTTGGGAAGTGGGAACACAGCTTTCCCCTGAGCCCCCATTCCTATCCCCCTCCCCAGGTTGCACTGATGACATTGTCACCAGCGACCACTCCCCCGTGTTTGGGACATTTGAGGTTGGAGTTACCTCTCAGTTCATTTCCAAGAAAGGTGACTATTCTGGATATGCTTGTGGCTGTTGCACACATCTGGGGGCACAGGTGGAGACCTGGGATATGCATGGGCTTGAATATATGTGTGTGTGTACACGTACATGTGGAATGTTTCTGAATATGATGTGTGTGCCTGGGTCATCGTAAGAGGTACATGCCCATGAGTATGTGTGTATATGTGTGAGTGGCTATCTGCCTGGGGCCACGTGTGTGCCCCTGAATGTGCCTGATGGTGTGGTGGATTACTGGCGGGCAATCCCTGAGGCATTCTGGTTCCCAGCACCTCTTAGAGGACCTCTCATCCTTGAGTTGTCTGTCTGCTCTGATCTAGGGTCTGGGCATTAGGGTCTCACTCCCTATTGGCTTGTTGGGACTGGGAAGGCCCCTCCTGGCCTTCCCTCCTGCCCTGCCAGGGCTCAGTCTCTCTGTCCTTTTCATCCTGTCACCTTCTCAGCCCTCCTGTCTTCCTTCTGCCTTCTGCCCCTCAGGGCTCTCAAAGACTTCAGACCAGGCCTACATTGAGTTTGAGAGCATCGAGGCCATTGTGAAAACAGCCAGCCGCACCAAGTTCTTCATTGAGTTCTACTCCACCTGCCTGGAGGGTCAGAAGGGGCCCAGGGCTGGAGTGGGCCAAGGGGCATGAGAGACCAGATGTGCCCAGAGCAGTTAGCCCTCTACCCTAGTTAGGGGGAAGGGTAGCCGGGAAGTGGTACTTAATGGGTGTTCCTCACCTCCACCCCAGAGTACAAGAAGAGCTTTGAGAACGATGCCCAGAGCAGTGATAACATCAACTTCCTCAAAGTGCAGTGGTCTTCACGCCAGCTGCCCACGGTGAGGCTGCAGGCAGGGCCTGGGCTCATGGGTGAGGGCACAGAGAGGGTGCAGTGGAGTATATTCAGGGCCTGCCTGGGAGGGCAGGCAGAGCCTGCAGAGCACATGCGTGTGTGTGCATGTCAGGGGGTCAGGGGTGGGCATGAGTGAGGAGAGGGCGTTTGCTTCATTTGGGGCCAAGTTACAGTTTGTTCATTTGTTTAATCATTACTTTTTGAACCTTTGCTAAATGTCAGGTCCTATGTTGGCTATTGAGGATGCAGAAAATTAATTAATTACAATGCTTTTAAGTGCTATGAAAGGCCCATATAGGGCTGTGTCTTCTACATTAAGGATTTGAGTTCTTTCCTTAAGAGTTGAGCTGAAGTGATCATGCATGAGCCTGAGGGTAGGGTTGAGTGGTGTTGGGCAGGAGTGGGTAGTGGGGGCTTTGTTCCTCACTGGGCCTCTCCACTCCACAGCTCAAGCCCATTCTGGCTGACATCGAGTACCTGCAAGACCAGCACCTCCTGCTCACAGTGAAGTCCATGGATGGCTATGAATCCTATGGTGAGGGGTGAGGGGTGAGGGATGCCTAGGAGCATAGGAAGCCACATGGGGCCCTAGAAAGGTTTGGCCATTTGTTGGTTTGCCCTTTCAGGGGAGTGTGTGGTGGCGCTCAAGTCCATGATTGGCAGCACGGCCCAGCAGTTCCTGACCTTCCTGTCCCACCGTGGCGAGGAGACAGGCAACATCCGTGGCTCCATGAAGGTGCGGGTGCCCACAGAGCGCCTGGGCACCCGTGAACGACTCTACGGTGGGGGCTCCATTGGGAGGGGTGTGGGGCATGAGATGAGGTGGTGTGGGTAGGCCTAGGAGGAAAGGACCAGGGGTGTGGGGAGAGCATGTTAGAATCCCTGGAATATAGTGTTTGGAAGTTCTGCAGCCATGGCTGGGAGTGGGCCTGCCCTGAGGGAGTACCTGGGAAGAGGCTGGAAGGTCAGTGAGTGCCCGGGATCCAGGACCCCAAGTCCCCTCTGAGTCCCCTCTCCCTTTCTCCCCCAGAGTGGATCAGCATTGATAAGGATGAGGCAGGAACAAAGGGCAAAGCCCCCTCTGTGTCCCGAGGCAGCCAAGAGCCCAGGTGAGCTGGGGCTGTGTGGGGTGTCATGTGAAGGGGTGCCTGGGGGCTTTTGGTCAGCCCCTACTTCATCTCTCCTGCCCTATGCACCCCTGGCAGGTCAGGGAGCCGAAAGCCAGCCCCCACAGAGGCCTTCTGCCCACTGTCCAAGTTATTTGAAGAACCAGAGAAACCACCACCAACTGGGAGGCCACCAGCCCCTCCTCGAGCTACTCCCCGGGAGGAGCCCTTGACCCCCAGGTGAGAGAACTTTACCCATCACGGTGCTTGGCTTTCAGCACCAGCCTGGGGACTGTCGGCAGCTTGGGTGCTCTGCTGCACCATGGCCCTACGCCATGGCCACTCTGGCCAGCCAGGCCTCTCGTAGGTGTGGCTCTCTGAGTCAAAGGGAGCATAGTCAGCCTTTCCTCTCAATTCTGCCTTAGAAATGGTTTCTGCAACAGCTCCCTCCACGTAAACAGAACTCGTGTGAGCCTCCTGTGTGGAGAAGGCACATGCCTCGGCTCGAGGCCTCCCTCGGCGCTCTCTGTGGAGCACTCACAGTTCTATAGTGCCCCCTGGAAACGGGTTTGTGATCAAATGAGTTTGAGAAACGGTTCTTGCTAGTTTCTTTTCTTAGATATTCCCAGTGCACATTAATATTAGCCAAAGCTCTGAGCTTGTGGACAGGAAGGAAACCCTTTTTCAACTTTGTTGAATATAGTTTCCCAAACTTAATGGGCCAGGAAACTTCTTTTCCACACAATAACTATTAATATCCAGTGTTCTGTGGATCATACTTTGGGAAAGTGATTATATCCAATTGTTGCTTGAACTTAACCAAAAACTCCTAGGTCCAGGGGGTGCTTTTTCACTCATCTTCAGCTGTTATCGGTCATCTTGGTTTTATTGCCAGGTTTGTGTAAAACTAACTTGAATTCCTGAGCAAGAGTCCTCAGTAGGTCAGTCTCAGATGCCTCAAGAGAGGGAAAGTGATATGCTCAAGGTCACATGTCTCCCGACTCCCAGTCTGGTTTTCCTTCTACCTCACCCACTACCTTCACTTTGGGTTTCTGGATCCTGACTTAGTTATCCTGCTCCCTAACCCAGGTTGAAGCCAGAGGGGGCTCCAGAGCCTGAAGGGGTGGCGGCTCCTCCACCCAAGAACAGCTTCAATAACCCTGCCTACTACGTCCTTGAAGGGGTCCCACACCAGCTGCTGCCCCCAGAGCCACCTCCGCCTGCCAGGGCCCTTGTCCCACCTGCCACCAAGAACAAGGTGGCCATCACAGTGCCTGCTCCACAGCTTGGTCGCCACAGGCCTCCCCGTGTGGGAGAGGGGAGCTCATCAGATGAGGAGCCTGGGGGCACACTGCCCCCTCCAGACTTTCCACCCCCACCACTGCCAGACTCGGCCATCTTCCTGCCTCCAAGCCTGGATCCTTTGCCAGGGCCAGTGGTCCGGGGTCGCAGTGGGGGTGAGGCCCGTGGCCCACCACCCCCTAAGGCCCATCCAAGACCCCCACTGCCCCCAGGTCCCTCATCCACTAGCACTTTCCTGGGGGAGGTAGCCAGTGGGGACGATCGCTCCTGCTCGGTGCTGCAGATGGCCAAGACACTGAGTGAGGTGGACTACGCTCCTGCTGGGCCTGGCCGCTCAGTGCTCCTGCCAGGCCCCCTGGAGCTGCAGCCACCCAGGGGACTGCCCTCAGACTATGGCCGGCCGCTCAGCTTCCCTCCACCTCGTATCCGAGAGAGCATCCAGGAGGACCTGGCAGAGGAGGTGTGTGGACCAGGGGTGGCTGGCTGTGTATACCTGAGGTGTGTGCTTGTCCCTGGCCTGCGGTTTCCTTTTACACCATTCAACACTCAAGGGTGTCCCCTCTACCCTGAGCTGGGCACTGGGGAGTTGGGAGACATGAATTAGCCCCCGTCCTTGCCTCCCTTCCCTCCACCCCAGGATATGTGGTAGAATATGGCTGTCTTTCAGAGCTTTCCCTGACATGCCCTATTTCTTCAGGCTCCGTGCCCGTGCCCGTGCCCGCAGAGCGGGCGGGCCGGCGGGCTGGGTGAGGCGGGCATGGGCGCCTGGCTGCGGGCCATCGGCTTGGAGCGCTATGAGGAGGGCCTGGTGCACAATGGCTGGGACGACCTGGAGTTTCTCAGGTGGGGGTGGGGCTGGAGGCAGATGGGTGGGGCTTGCCCTGGGGCGGAGCCATGGATCCTCTGGAGTCCAGAGTCTGGACTACCTCGCCCATCTCTCAGCCTCCCTTACCCCTTCCTACAGCGACATCACCGAGGAGGACCTGGAGGAGGCTGGGGTGCAGGACCCGGCTCACAAGCGCCTCCTTCTGGACACCCTGCAGCTCAGCAAGTGATAGCGGTGGCACTGTGAAGCTGCGAATTCAGCGCCCCTTCCTACCCCCACGAAGATCTAGCCATGGCCCCCGAGTTGAAAATTTATGAGGGGTGGGCAGCACCTCTCTACCTATTTATTTGGAATCTGCGTTCCCCACTACCCAATCGTTTGGAATGCCCTAATTAGGACAGCCTGCTCCTCCTTTTATTCCAGGGGCACCAGAGATCAGTTACCATGGTTACCAAGGACCTTGGTTATTCTGGTGCTGCCCATCCTTTCTGGACCCCTCAGACCTAAGGAGTGTCTGAGGGGTCCATTTGGGTACGTCTGGACCCTCACTTTCACCACTGTTCTTTGGCCTGTAGCACAGAGGGAGGGGCTCAGTTGGGACCTCTCCCCAACACCCACTCTGGGGTGTCCATCCGGAAATGAAGGAACAGTCCAAGTACCGGGCTGGGTTTAATTTAAGATTTTCTTTGTGGGTTTAGGAAGGGCAGGGACTTTAATATTATTGGGGCGGTTGGGAACGGGGGATGAATCTCTGCCATAAAGTGCCAGTTTGCTTAGTTCTCACTGTCTCCTGATCTATGCGTGCGTGTGTAGAAGCCTCTGGGAGCAAGGGAAACCCAGCTCTTACCAGCAGCCAGCCTGTCCCCATCCTGGGTACTCAGAGGGGTTAGCGGCATGATGTCTTCAATAAATTAAGTTTTATTTGGATTGAGCAAAACTCACCTCAATAAATTACAAGTTTTTCAAAGGAAAAGAACAACGATAAAACAAAAAATCAGGAGGAAACCCCTCTGTCCCATTGGCCTGGTAGCCCCTCCACTCTAAAGGGCCTACCCTCTGGGCCAGACTGGTTGCCAGACGGGAGGGAACGCTGAGAGACAAATTGGTGGGACCCTTCAGGCTGCTGATTATGGTGAGCCTGAGGGGTGGGGCAGCTGGCTGGTCACCAAGGTGGGGAATGATCCAGCCTGCTGCAAAGAGGGGAGGGGCGGGCTGGTCCTCCCCGAGGACCCTCACATTGGAACACTGTTAGGGACCGGCAGGTATTTGATCCCGGTTCCAACGAAAGCCAAGCCAGACGCGCCTCTGGGCTCTCCTAGGGGGGAAGGGGGTCCCAGGGAAAAGTACCCCACTCTGCCGGGTGGGGGTGGGTGAGGACAAGAGTGGCTCTTTGTCTCCAAAACTAGGGAGGGGACTCCTAGGGGTCAGACACAGTGGGAGGTGGGGACTTCCAGGCAGGCGGCCGGGATTGGGAGGGGCTCTGTCGGGTCTTGGAGGGGCTGGGGCGTCTCTGGGGCCAGGCCCGGAGCCTCCAGAGTCCAGCGGCTAGAAGAGATTGGTCTTCAGGGTGGGGCCGGGCTTCCGGTGAAAGGAGGACAGAACCCCGGAGAAGGGCCCGGGCCCCGGCTCTGCTGGCTGCCAGGCCTTCAGCAGCTCCGCGGCTCCCGCGCCGGGCCCGCCGCCCCCACCGCCCGCCACGCCGGCCCACAAGGGGCCCTTGAGCGGTTGTGGCCCCGGGCCGGGCCCAGGCCCGGAGCCCAGGGCGGCCGGCAGCGGGCTGGGGCTCAGGCGCGGGCTGGCCAGGCCGGGCGCGGGGGGCGGCGGCAGCGACGCGGTGCTGTCTGGCGTGGGGCTGCACGTGGACTCCTTGGAGTCGTCGTCCTCGGACGAGCAGCGCGCCTCGCCCTTTTTGGCGCCCGCCGTGCCTGCCGCACCCTTGGCGCTGGCCGCGCGCTCCTGTTTTCGGAACTTGGCCCGGCGGTTCTGGAACCAGACCTGCGGGCACAGGGGCCGGTCAGCCCGGGGCCGCGAGGCGCGAGTGAGACTTCCGTCCGGAAGGGGCCGGGTCGGGATGGTCAGCTGGCTTCCCAGCGAGGCCCCTCCGCCCTCCACCGCTCAGCTCGGCCTCCTCGTCGATTTGCCCCTTTCTCCAGGTCCTTAGGGTCTGCTCCCCCACTCCCCCGCGGACCCCGCTGGGGGGAACTCCGCCTTCCTCTCCTCAGCTCCCAAAGGCCCTGACCCCCAATTCCCTCCTGCAGGACACTCCGAGTACCCGCCTAGAGTGTCCCAGGGCGGCCGAGAGCGGCTTAGGACTCTAGGAGAAACCTTTTGTCTCCAGTTAAGGCGGACCAGCTGGACATCTGTACTCGGATTGTAACATAGACATCAGAGTCCGCCCTGACCCGGCTCTGCGCCCGCCCGGGCTTCCAGGCTCGGGAGTTTCGCAGCTGCAGAGCTGGGGAGGGGACCTGGCGCTGATCGGCTCCCCTCGCCCCCTTCCACCATGCTGGGCCCTGAGGCCGCCTGGGGCATCCCCTCTACCCACTCAGCCTCCGTCCTCGCTCCCCAAGCACCGCTCTGCATGCCCGGCCCTACCAGGGGGACTGAAGGGAAATCGTGGGTCTGACCAGCTCAGTTCTCCCGAGGGCCTCAGGTCTGCCAGGTCCCGGTCCCAACGCCTCTCCGGGCTGCCCGTCCTCTCCTGCCCAGTTACCCGCACCTGCACCTGGGCCCTGGCCCTCCGCCTGCATGCTACACCTACCCCTCGCCCAGCGAGGCCCCTCTGTCCCGCGGCCCCACAGGTGTCGGGCGATAACCTCCGGTCCTCTCCAAGCACACACTCCCGTACACACGCGCGCAAACACGCACCTGCACGCGAGCCTCGGTGAGGTCAATCTTGAGCGCCAGTTCCTCCCGCGTGTAAATGTCCGGGTAGTGGGTTTCCGCGAAGACACGCTCCAGCTCCTTGAGCTGCGCGCTCGTGAACGTGGTACGTATGCGCCGCTGCTTACGCTTCTCGTGCAGGCCCGACGGCTCCGGGAAGAACTTGTAGGGCACTGCGGGTGTGCGCGGAGGGGGAGCAACCGGGATGGAGAGTGAGGGGCCGCGCTCAGCCGGCAGTGTCCTGCCCCTGAGGGGATCGCTCACCGTCCCCCGCCCCTGGCCTGGCCCCTCGGCTTCGTCCTCTCGGCCTCGGATCGAGCGTCTTCTCTACGGCTCGCTGGAGCCGGCAGGGGTCACAGCGGACATGGCGCAGTGAGACCCAAAAGCAGCAGCGAGGGAACCAGAATCCGCCGCTCCCGTCAAAGCCGTTTACCTGTAATCGGCCTTCGCCCTGTTCCCGCCACCTCCCGCCAGTCCACCACTCGCTCCGACCCTCCCATCAGCGTGTCTCTCCCTCAGCCATTCTGCCGCCCGGCGTCAGGTCCCGCTCTGCCCACCCGAGCCTTGGCTGGCTTTCGGGTCTCATCAGCACCGAGAATCTCCCCAGGAACTAGTCCTGGACCTCGGCAGAGCGGCGGAGACTCCCCTGCTTGGGTCTACTTCCAATCCTGCCACAGCCCCCGCAGTGCCGGATCTGGCCCCCTACCCGCCATCTCCCTCCTTCCCAGGCCTCATTTCCTCAGCTGCATCTCACATCTTCCAGGCGCCCCTTTCTCTTCCTCCTCTCCAGCCAAACCTCCCCCTAACTTTCCTCTTCGGGACCATTCTCTTGGTGCCCTTTGGGAAGTGTTCTTGTTTCTCCCCACCTAGGTTTCTCCATCTTCTCTTTGCCCTTCTTAGTCCTCAGGGGCACCCCACTCTGTGTCCCAACTCCCTCAGTGCCGGTCCCACCCTCCCCCCTCACTCTCTTCCCATTTTGGTCTCCCATCTACCCCATCCCAGTCCCCACTGTCCCATAGGCAGTGTTCTGACACCGTCTCCCCATCCCTCTCTCCAACTCCCACTTAGGTCTCCATATTTTCCAGGGGCCCCCAATATCCTTCATCGTTGTCCTATCACCCTAGTTCTCTCTCCCTGAATCCCTGTCTCTAACACCCCATCCTATCCCCCTCTTCCTCATCTGTTTGCATCTTCCTTCGTCCCCATCTCCCATACTTCTGTCTCCACCACCTGGTTCTTATCTCCATCTCCCCAACCCTGGGTCCCTATTTCTCCTAGGGTCCCCAATCTTCCATCTGGCTCACACCTCTTTGTACTGGTCCCTATCTCCCCCAGCTCAGAACTCCATCTTTCTGGGGCCCATCTCCCCATTTCCTTTCTCCATTTCCCAGTCCCCATCTGCATCAGGCCCAGAGCACCCAATCTCCCCATCCCTGTTCCAGTTTCTGACTCCTTCTCTCTGGATCTCATTTCTCTAAATCCAGGTCTCTATCTCACCATCCCTCTCCACCCCCACCCCTAGGCCCCAATCTTCTAGTTGGGTCCTAGGAGTCTTCCCAGGAAGGAAGGAGATAAGGAGATTGGGTGGGGCAGCTTGGACTGTAATTGGAGGGCTAGGATGGCTGAGAGGCTCCATGAGACTGGAGGTTCAGATGGGGAATTGGATCAAGGGGCAGCTTCTGGGTTCTGCAGGACTCTAGTTGGGAGAGTCTCCAGGGGGAATAAGGACATGAAAGTGGCTTAATGACCTGGGCACCCTTTTCTTCAGCGCATGGAATGTGTTTCAGTGGTGGAAGAGGGTTCGGGTACAGGCAGGATGGGTCCAAAACCAGGCAGGAGGGGCCTGATGGCTCTGGGCTCTAGGAAGGTTTTCATCCGGGCAGCTCCGTTGCTGGAAGGGTCCTTGCTGGGGGTCGGGCATGAAGTGGGGTGGTGATAAGGTGGGGGTCTGTTAAACTGAGCCGGGAGCATCTTCCAAGAATACAAGGGATTGAGAGGTTTGGTGGTCAGTCTTTGCAGGTAGGGAGGGGAAGGCCTGGTGAGGGGCCTGGGGCTGGACCGGCTGTTTCCTTGACACTAAGAGTGTGGGATAGGGATGTGGCAACTGGGAAGGATGAGAGTGGGAGGCTCAACGCTGCCCAGGTTAACCCCGTCTTACAGGGGGACTGAGGGTCCAGCGGGGCATTGGAGGGTCTGGCTGGGGCAGAGATGGTGGCGGCTGTGGGGGACTGTCTCAATCACTTGAGGAGCAGGGAAGGGGCTGGGGGGTCCGCAGCATTTGGAGCGAGGATTGGGCTGGGGCTGGGCTCACCTGCCGAGTAGGGCGCGGGCTGGTGGTCGCGTAGGGCGCCAAGCGCGCAGTTGGAGGAGCCGAGCGCGGGGCAGGGCGGCCCGGCCGCGGGGAAGGCGGGCCGGAGTGGGCTGTATTGGAAGCCTCCGGGCTGGCTGCAGGCGCCGAAGTCGCCGTAGGCGGACGCCTCCATGGCCGCCACGCATGAGTCGTACGAATTGAGGTAGGAGTAGTCCATCGGCCCGGGGGGCGAGGACGGGGGCCGGGCCGGGCCAAGTTGGGGTCGGGGTCCCGGGCCGGGTGCAGGTCGGGATGGGAGTTCGAGTGTTAGGCGCCGAGGACCCGAGTCCGGCTCTGAACGCCCGCGAGCCCGCCCGCCCCGTCGCGGCCGCGCTCCACCCGGGTGCAGCGCAAGTGCAGCCCTGCTCGGCCCGCGTGCCTTTTAACGCGCAGGACCCCGCCGAGGGGGCGGAGCGAGCTCCTCGGGGCGGGGCCTAGACGGCCCAGACCCCGCCCCAGCTGCCCCCGACCCCACCTCCACCCCAAAAGGTACCCGCTGCCTTCTGATGGCTCCGGAGGTTCAGGGCGGGGCTGCGCGAGGCCCCCTCACTAGAGTCCCCATCCCGCCCCAGTCCAGCCCAGACCTTTGGTCTGTACGCATCGTGCCAGTCCAGAAGGTCTCGACCCCTTTCCCCGGCTTCTCCACCTGCGGCCCCGCAGAAGGGAGGGGAGACGGGCCCGGCAGCGCTCGTGTGAAGTTAATTCAATTCGTCCAGATAACCGAGTTATTCCGATCCAGCCCCTCGGCCCCGCCCCCCGCGAGTTCCTTCCCGGCGGGGACCAAAGAGGCAGCCCTGGAAGGGGGAGGGAGACAGGCCCGAGGAAGAGACGGAGCCTGGGACGGGGACGGGGACGTGGATGAGGAGAGGAGACAGAGACAAACACGGAGAGAAAGGGACAAGACAGATACAGGTACACAGATGGAGACGAGGATGAGACATGGACGAGAGAGGAAGGTTGGAGACGGGGGCAAGAGGAAGACTGGGACAGCGATGGAGACAAAGGTGAAACATGGACTTGAGAAGAGCAGGGATGGGGATGGGGACCAGGCAGAGACAGAGAGGGGGACAGAGAGAGGAAGGCAGGCGGCATGGAGACAGAAGGCAGAGGAATGAGACAGGGATTGTGATGGAGATCAGGACAGAGATGAAACAAAACAGGGCAGTCACAGTAAGACAGACACAAACGGAGGGACGGTTTCAGAAAGACAAGGCCAGGGATCAACACAGAGGAGGAACCGAGGCGGAGAGGCGGAGAGAAAGAGCCTTGGGCGAGCTGAGACCCACGAGCTGTAGTGCCCAGAGTAAGGATTGTGGTGCAGGCGCCGCCCGCTCCAAATCCTGCGGAACCCCCGGCCCCTTCCCTGCTCCTCAAGTGATTGAGACAGTCCCCCACAGCCGCCACCATCTCTGCCCCAGCCAGACCCTCCAATGCCCCGCTGGACCCTCTGTCCCCCTGTAAGACGGGTTTAACCTGGGCAGCGTAGAGCCTCCCACTCTCATCCTTCCCAGCTGCCACATCCCTACCCCATACTCTTAGTGTCAAGGAAACAGCCGGTCCAGCCCCAGGCCCCTCACCAGGCTCTCCCCTCCCTACCTGCAAAGACTGACCACCAAACCATCTGCAGCTCAGGGGGAGGGTCGCAGGTACCGAGGTCCCTCTGTCCTCCTGACTTGTCCTGAAGGCCCCACGACCTTGTCCTGAACCTTCATGGCCAGATTGGCCTCTCCCCTTCCAGTTCTCCCATCTCAATCTCAGTCCTCCTTTCCACTGCCATTGGCTGTGACCCTCTGGTTCCCTGCACCTCCATTACAAAGTGTATGATGAATGTCAGGACAGGGAGTAACCAGTGGCACCTTTTCTCTCCCTTAACCTCTCACCTCCCTTCTCCAGAGAATCTTTTCTCCTCCAGGAAAACCACCTAGACTTACTCTGGACCTGGCCACAGATACCCTGGCCCTCGGCAGACTCAGCCACCACTGTGGGACGGTGGGACACAGAAACCTTTCCAGGGGAATAGAATAGAGAACTCTTCTGCCCCAGCAGCTCACCTTATGTAGATGGACAGCTGCCCCACTCAGCCCCCAGCCTTCTCTACCCAAATCTTGGCAGGTCTTGCAGATGGGGGAGTGGAGACCCAGCAAGCAGCCAGGGGAGGAGGCACCCTTTTTACCAGAGTCCTTGGGGATAAGGAAAGGGCTCCCAGAATACACCTCTGCCCCAGTTTACTAGCTCAGTGGGCAGCATGTGCACCCTCAGATCACCCACTTCTCTGGCCACCCATTCTTTGCTTCACACAAGGACATCTCCATGCCAGGGGGGTTCTTTGAAGTGTTTTCACTATTTTTTAGGTATAAACTTCTAAAACTGACAGTAAAACTGCTTTAAAAATTCTCTGCACTGATGTGTGAGTTCACCTCTCTCCCTGACACATCCTCTACAGCAGTGGTTTCCAACCTCTTTTTGGCCATGCCCCACCGAAGCATCTCTAAAATCCTGATGCCCTCCTTCCCCATGACATATAATTCTTATTCAAAAATGAACTCCTATGCACGTGGAGGAAGCCTAAAAGGCCATTAACTTAATCTAAACATGCTTTCAAAGAACATGGCATCCATGAAAGAGAAAAATAAAAGAATGAAAGGACAGTTCAAGTACTGAGAAAGAAATTGTTAAAAAATAAGAATAATATGAAGTGATATGAAAAAATAGCAAATAAAGTTTCAAAACATATAATAGAGAACTGAAATACATAAATATGTCACAATATATATTTATATACTGTATATGAGGCCCCAAGAACCATAAGAAATGCAAAAAATTCATTAGTAATAACTCATTCTCAAATTGCCCCTCTTAAAAATCAAATTGCCCCCCTGAGGGGCATGTGTCCCACCTTGGGAACCACTGCTCCACAGGAAGCCCAAGGGTTCTCAGAATTGGGAAATCAGATGGTGCCACCTCTCTCTTTAGACTTCCCATGGCTCTCCATCGCCCTCAGGATAAAGTCCAAGCCCTCACTCTAAATAGTGCCTGGCACATAGTAAACATATAGATAAATTAGCTACTATCACCATCACAACCCCTTTTCCTGCCACCAGTGACTGGGCCCTGTGTGGCTAGACCCAGACCACACTGTGGTCGGGCTCCTCTCCTCTGTTACACCTGGTACCTAGATATGTAATCTGGACACAGAACCCTATCTTTGTGTGGATGGCAGCATCACCTCTTCCCTGAAGATTTCAGAAGATATTAGGTCCTGCAGAGTTACCCAGCCTGGCCCTTTAATTAATTTGTGCAGATGAAGAGATTGAGGCCCAGAGAGGGGTCCTGTAGGAAGTGTGGAAATAAAAACAGTGGGAGTGTGTCAGGGTAGAAAGACATCCCCTACTCCCACAGAGAGAGCAGCAATGCAAAAAGGAACGTGGGGAGGTTCCTTTTTCGTCTGCTCTTATCCCAACTTTGATACTTATTCTGTGAGCCTGGATAGTGGGAGCATCATGAGAATGAATGAGGAAGGACCCATGCTCTGGAGAACTTTTTCTGCCTGCAGTCTTTTGGAGAATGGTAGCCTGAGACCACCACCTTATTCCCACTTCTAAGAGCAGCCACTGAAGTTAGCCTCCCCTCAGAACTCTGAGCAAGGATCTCCTGGCCCCAGGGCGTGGCCACCATGCTGATTTATTAACCCAATGTACTCCTAGTCAGTCCTCTCCTATGAGGGGAGAGCATGGAGTAGTGGCTCCTCCCTGAAGTGCATCTTCTCACGCTCTGAAGCCATGTCTTCAGTGTCATCATTGTACAACTATGATTGGAAGCCAAGCTTGATCAGACATCCATGTCTAACTTCTAATAAGGGATGGAGCTTATTTATCAGTGAAACATTAGCATTGTCTGGTTCTGCTTAAAGATCCCAGAACAGCCAACCCTATTTATCTACCAACTTCATAAACAGAATACACCCTTCCCCTGCCCCTATTCTCAAATCCCTATTCTCTCCTCCTAGGACTTTCTGGTGCAGGGAGGGTTGGAGGCAAGCAAATTAACTATATATTCTCCCAACCTGTCTATCAGATCCTAAAGTCTCTCTGTTATGGGAACAACAACTGTTGACCTTTCTTTTCTTCCCACTAATATGGCTACCCAGTCATCAAGTAATTTCCTTTCCTTTTTTTAAAAAAATATATTTTATTGATTTGTTACAGAGAGGAAGGAAGAGGGATAGAGAGTTAGAAACATCGATCAGCTGCCTCTTGCACACCTCCTACTGGGGATGTGCCCGCAACCAAGGTACATGCCCTTGGCCGGAATCGAACCTGGGACCCTTCAATCTGCAGGCCGATGCCCTATCCACTGAGCCAAACTGGTTAGGGCAGCTCCTTTCCTTTTTTTTTTTTAAATCCTCACCTGAGGATATATTTAGAGAGAATGAGAGAGAGAGAGAGGGAGGGAGAGAGAGAAAGAGAGAGAGAGAGAGAGAGAGAGAGAGAGAGAGAGAGAGAGAGAGAGATGAAACATTGATTGGTTGTCTCCCTTACTTGCGGATCTGGGGACCGAACCACAACCTAGGTATGTGACCTAACCGGGATCAAACTGGCAACCTTTTGGTGTAAGGGACACTGCAACCAACTGAACCATCCAGTCAGGCTAATTTCTATTTTTATTTTGAGCTTCTAGTTTTAGGCCTTTCTGGGGCTAAACGTATTCATTTGGATCCCTGAAAAATGAGGAAAGATCTTTATTGAGTTCTACAAATATTTTTTGAATATCTGATCTATGATGGAACTTCACGGGGCACTAGATACATGAGGATAAATTAGTCCTGCATGCTTTCTCTAAGGATCTCCCAATCTGGGCACATGAGCACTTATCTATAGGGAGGTTCTGTCCAGAATGTTTTTGTTGTCTTCGCAAGAGAATGGCACATTGGGGGTGAAGTGAGTTGACTCCTTTACAAAACAAAGGGCGGGGCAGGGGGAGAGGTTTGATCCTACCAACCATGCCATACATTGACAAGCTTATTCAAGTTTTTGAGGATGAACTGCCACTGCCCATTGCTGTCCTCCCTGGTTCCAATCCTTATGGGGTCTCTTAGAGTCTAGGAGATGCATGCTGCCTGTGGGGAATGAAGAAGAGAAGGGGGAGGAGAAAGGTGTGGTCATGTCCCTGCCATTCTTCTTTATGTTTAATCTACTTCAAGTTGGATTTCTATCCTTCCAAACAAAAAGATCTAACTAAAAATTTGATTTAAGGTATGTAGCAATGCAAATGACAGACCCTAAAATATGGATCTGGCCCTGTTGATAGGGATGCAGTGAAAATCTCTCCATTGAGCCTGGAAACGAAATATCTTCATTAGGTGATAATGAAGTAGCTGGGAATTCTACTGCATATTGTCTCTTAGAACTCGACCTCAACTTTCCCCCTTGCCCTGTGGTTGCAACTTCAGGGGATTAAATAGGAAAATGGCAAATATTGGAGTATACTCAGGCAAGTGCTTCAAGGGGGGCACAAGCAGATGAGGAGCAGATGTAACTCTGGTAAGGAAACCTCTGACTATGGCCAGCAATCTGAGGTTGCAACAGGAGGATAATCATGTGCTTTGCAGATTGGCTATAGCCATGTTCTCTGCCACATCCTAGAGTGAATCCATTGATTAGGAAATAGTGAATGTCTGACAGGTGAAATGAAATTTGGGAAGATCTAGAGGAATTAGGGAAGTGTGATTCTTCTAGTCTTTCTTAGTACCCTGGCCTGACAGCAGAAAAGAGTTGACATTTATTATTCTTTTATGGCATCTGGCATCTGAAACCACTTTCTAAGTTAGGGGAATTCCCCACCTGTTAGATTCCAGAAATTCACTTTCTGAATTTCCCTCACAACCAAAATTCAGACACTTGACCTAGTGTCAGCCAATCATGTACACTCAACGCAGTCTAAACTAAGGGAATCTAACTAAGGCAGTGAGGACTCAGGAACCACAAGAATTATCCCCAGGTCAATGAGGTTGCAGCAATATCAGTTCTAGTTGTAGCAGGGCCCCTATAGAGTTTGATCAAGGCAGCATCGTGGGTTGAGTGCCAACCATGTCAGTTGTGCAAGGGATAGGTGTCCCTTGTAGAGACAACAATGCAGCTTAATTTAGGGCATTGTTTCTAGTTCTGTGGCTCTGTATCTGGTCCCCCAGTCATTCCAATAATTCTCCAAGATATCTAATATATTTTATGAATAAAATTATTTTTTGCTTAAATAAGATGGAATTGGTTTCTGTTTCTTATACCTAATGACTCTGATATAGAAATTGGTACTAGCCCTAACCGGTTTGGCTCAGTGGCTAGAGCGTCGGCCTGCGGACTCAAGGGTCCCAGGTTCGATTCCGGTCAAGGGCATGTACCTTGGTTGTGGGCACAACCCAGTAGGGGATGTGCAGGAGGCAGCTGATTGATGTTTCTCTCTCATAGATGTTTCTAACTCTCTATCCGTCTCCCTTCCTCTCTGTAAAAAATCAATAAAATATATTAAAAAAAAAAAAAGAAATTGGTACTAGACTGACTGGGCACATCAGACTCTCAGAGAATTGGTTGGATTCTGGGAATAGTTGTGGGACCTGATTGGGATAAAAGGCAATGAAAATCCAGAGATGGAGAGGCATTCAGTGGTAAGAAAAAAATAAAACAAAACAACCCAATCATCAGCCTGGCCAGTGTGGCTCAGTGGCTGAGTGTCGACCTATGAACCAGGAGGTCACAGTTCGATTCCCGGTCGGGGCACATGCCTGGGTTGCAGGCTCAATCCCCAGTAGGGGCCATGCAAGAAACAGCCAGTCAGTGATTCTCTGTCATCATTGATGTTTCTATCTCCCTTTACCTCTCCCTTCCTCTTTGAAATCAATAAAAATATATTTTAAAAAACAACAACAACAAAACCAGTTCATCAATTTATTGCCAGTGGTCACCTGGAATGAAAAGTCCATTAAAAGCATAGTTTTGGGGGGCTATCAGAGATCAGTATAAAGGGAATGAGGACTGCAAGGATTGTGAGGAGGTGTGGAACACTTAAAGAGAATGAACATTAAACACTGAAGTGTACTCCCACGTGAGAGAACAGTGTTTAGAAGAGGGGCATGCTAGGATGGTAATAAATGAAGATTTGAATGACTAAGAGAGTCCTAAGCCCTCTATAAGTTAGAGTCAGTTTGGGTATACATAAGGGAAAATCCAAAATAACAATAAGGTAACAAAATAAATCTCAAAGTTTCTGTGGGTCAGGAGAATCCGGGCATGGCTTACTTGAGTCTTTAATTAGGCTGCAATCACGGTGCTACAACTGCAGCCTCCACGTCTTAACCAAGGAAAGATTGGTTCCATGCTAACTCACATGGTTCTTGCCAGGACTCAGTTCCTCCAGGGCTGTTGGACTGAAGGGCTCTGTCCTTACCAGGTGATGGCCAGAGGTTGCCCTCAGTTTCTTGCCATATGGGCCTCTTCATCAAGGCAAGCATGTAAGATCCAGAGAGAATGCCAGCAAGATAGAAGTCAGTCTTTTTTTATAACCTAATCCCAGGAATGACATTCTATCACTTCTGCTATATTCTGTTGCTAAGAAATAAGTTACTATAGCCCGGCTGGCATGGCTCAGTGGTTGAGCATTGACCTATAAACGAGGAGGTCACTGTTCGATTCCAGGTCAGGGCATATGCCTGGGTTGCGGGCTCGATCCCCAATGTGGGGCATGCAGGAGGCAGCTGATCAGTGATTCTTTCTCATCATTGATGTTTATCTCTCTCTCTCTCCCTTCCTCTCTGAAATCAATAAAAAAATATATTTAAAAAAACAGAAAGAAAAAGAAAAGTTACTAGGCCCTGCTCACACTCAAAGAGAGGGGAGGGATTACACAAGGGCATGAGCATCAGGAGGCAGGGATCACTGGGAGTCATGTCAGGAGATATCTACCACAGCCTGCAATTAGCAATCTCTGTCACAACCCCAACTTCCCCCTGAAAATAGCCAGCTCTGATAGCACCCTCTCCCTGTCTAATGGGATTGCCTTCCTCATATTTGAAGACCATGTAAAGGCTTTCCCATAAGGCATTATCTGGTAAGAGAAAGCCAAGTCTCCTCATGCCCCATCCCACTGACTTCATTGTCTCCACACTCATAACTAGAATCAGACTCTAACATTCCTCAGGGTCAAATAGGAGGTCAAATTCCAAAAAAGCTTTCCCACTAAAAGAATTAAAAGATTTTTCAATTTTATATTCATAAAATCTGGCAAATACATGTGGGAATGGATTCTGAGGGTGTTAGGCGAGGAAGGAGGAACATAATTTAAAATCAGGCCAACTGATCAGTATGAGTGCATGACCATAGAGCCTGGATTCCATGTGCCAATTCTAATAGCTAGGAGTTCTCATTCCTTTTTTTTTTTTTTTTTTTAAGATGAATTAATCTTTTCCTAGAGTCTAAAATAACATTATATTCACTTGATCACATATCCATTCACCTATTCATTCTTCTATCCATTTGTCAATCCATTGTATTTTTTGATGCATTCACAGTAAGTGGCAGACATCCATATACTTGGCCTCAAGACCCATATCATTAAGCAGAGAAAAATATTATTTGTTAATTTTTAAGTAAAATTTTCATATAGTAAAATGCATAAATCTTTTAAAAAATATATTTTTATTGACTTCAGAGAGGAAGGGAGAGGGTGAGATAGAATCATCAATGATGAAAGAGAATCATTGATCGGCTGCCTCCTGCACGCTCCCCACTGAGGATCGATCCCACAACCCAGGCATGTGCCCTTGACTGGAATTGAACCGGGACCCTTTAGTCTGCAGGCTGACACTCTATCCACTGAGCCAAACCAGCTAGGGTGAAATGCATAAATCTTAAGTGTACCATTCAGTGAGTACACATGTGTGACCCAATCCCTTATCATCATCCCAGAAACTTCTTTCATGCCTCTCCCAAATCAATACCAACCCCCACTCCCCCAGAGGTAACCACTCTTTTGATTCTTTTCCAGTATAGATTAATGTTGTCTGTTCTTGATTTCCTTTGGAAACTCTGTGTGAGCCTTCTTTTACTCAGCGTGTTTTTGAGATTCATCAATGTTGTATCAATAGTTCATTCCTTTATATTGCTCAGTACATTGCTGAGTATATACCTGTATAGGCAGAATTCTAAGATGTCCCCCAAGATTCCTGCCTCCTGGTGTATAGGCCCTGTACACTCTCCAGTCCTGTGACTAGGAGAGAATAGCACTGCTGTGATTAGGTTATGTCTTATATCACAGATGGTTTTTCTTTTTCTTTCTTTTTTTTTTAATTCTCACCTGAGGATATTTTTCCATTGATTTTTAGAGAGAGTGGAAAGAGAGGGAAAGAGAGTACTATGGATGTGAGAGAAACACATCGATTGGGTGCTTCCTGCACAAGCTCCAACCAGGGCCTGGGCCACCAGGACCCAGGCCGGGGAGGAGTCTGCAACCAAGGTATGTGCCCTTGACTGGAATTGAACCCTGGACCCTTTGGTCCGTAGGCTGATGCTCTATCCACTGAGCCAGACCAGCTAGGGCTCACAGATGGCTTTTAAAAAGGGGAATTATTTGGGTGGATCTGACCTAATGACATGAACCCTTTACATTTGGGTCAAGAGGTCAGAAACAGTGAATCAGATTTGAAGCATGAGAGGCTCAACAGGAAGATTTTTCATTATTAGGTGGAGCGGCTACATGGCAAAGAATGCAGTGACCTCTAGGAGCTGAGAGTGACTTCCAGTTGATAGCCAGTAGGAAAACAGGACCTCAGTCCTACAACCACAAGGAACTGAATTCAGCTAGGTAGCTGAATAAACTTGGGAGTGAATTCTTCCTTAGGGTCCCCAGAAAGGAATGCAGCCTGGCTGACACTGAGATCTTGAGCAAATGAGAACTCAGTCATGTTCTGAGCATAGAACCATGCCAGACTCTGACTTACAGGATTGTGAGTAAATGAAATTTGTTTTAGGCTGTTAAGTTTGGGATTATTTTTTACATGGCAATAGAACACTAATATAATACTGCAGTTTGTGTAGCCATTCTGCTGATGGATATATGTGTTGCTTCTAGTTGTGGACTATTATGAATAATGTTGCTATGAACATTTATATACAAGTCTGTTTTGTGTGGATATATGTTTTCATTTCTCTTGGAAATGTTGGGTCAGATGTATGTTTAGTTTTATAAGAAACTGCCAGATCGTTTCCTAAGTGGTTGTGCCATTTTGTACTCCCACCAATAATGTATGTAAATTCTGGTTGCTCTACATCGCGACCCACAGGTTGAGAACCGCTAGCAGGGTCACCTAAGACCATCGGAAAACACAGATATTTACATTACGATTCATTAACAGTAGCAAAATTACAGTTATGAACTAGCAACGAAAATAATTTTATGGTTGGGGGTCACCACAACATGAGGAACTGTATTAAAGGGTCACGGCATTAAAAAGGTGGAGAACCACTGTTCTAGACTATGAGGATACATTTCTATTGTTTTAAGTCACCTAGTTTGTGGTACTTCGTTTCGGCAGCCCTAATGGAATATCTGTGCCTTTGGGGATTGTTGACATTGGCTCTAATGCCGAGTTGTAGTTGGTACAATGGAGGCTTATGGAGTCAAGTGATAAACGGACTTTTGATTCTAATTGACCTCACAGTACAGTCCTTAAACCCATTTCCCCATGATTTCTCCAGTTTTGGGTTATATAATTAGACTAGGAATATTCAGCAAATGGCAGCATATGACTCTAATCCACAGAATGGGACTATTATGGTTGAAAAGGCTTCCTTACTAACAGAATTACAAACAAAACCAATGTATTGCTGGGGGAAATGCAAGAATAGCATAACCATAAAAAAGCTGAAAATTCAGAGGAGATGATACCTGTTACCGACTCAAATCATCTGTCTGGCTCATGCAGAAGTCAGAAGGGCTGGAGAATGCCAGTGGATTATTGAAAGGTTAAGACAGGTGATGATTCCAATGATACTGCTGTTCTAGAGAGAGTAAAACAACAGTGTCTGCCACCTGTAATAAAGTTGTTAACTTGCAAGTGTTTCTTCTTTGTTTCAATAAGCAAAGAAGGCTAGAGGTAGTCTTGTTTAACCTGGCAAGGGCAGAAGTATACCTTCATCATTTTGCTTCAGGACCGTGTTAACTCTCTGCCTCTGTGCCACAATTTAGTCCACAGGGACTTTGATAATCTTAGCATCCCATAAGACATTAAACAGTTCCACTATAATTATGATAAAATTCTGATAAAACCTAAAAAGCAGGAAGTATCAGATACCCTGAACATCTTAGTCAGTTGGCCTGGTCAGTGTTTGGGATTTTAGTCATTCTGGTATGTGTGCAGCGGTATCTCATTATTGTTTTAGTTCACAATTCCTTTATTACATATGATGTGGAGCATCTTTTCATATGCTTATTTTCCATCTGTATATCTTCTTTGGTGAGGGGTCTGTTTAGATCTTTAGCCTATTTTAAAATCAGGTTTTCTTGTTGAGTTTTAAGGGTACTGCATGAAAAATTCTTTTTTTAAAATATTTTTTTATTGATTTCAGAGAGGAAGGGAGAGGAAGAGAGATAGAAACATCAATGATGAGTGGGAATCATTGATTGGCTGTCTCCTGCATGCCCCCTTCTGGGGACCGAGCCCACAACCCAGGAATGTGTCCTTGACTAGAATCGAACCTGGGAACCTTCAGTCTGCAGGCCAACGCTCTATCCACTGAGCCAAATCGGCTAGGGCCGTGGTTGGCAAACTGCGGCTTGCGAGCCACATGCGGCTCTTTGGCCCCTTGAGTGTGGCTCTTCCACAAAATACCATGGCCTGGGCGAGTCTATTTTGAAGAAGTGGCATTAGAAGAAGTTTAAGTTTAAAAAATTTGGCTCTCAAAAGAAATTTCAATCATTGTACTGTTGATATTTGGCTCTGTTGACTAATGAGTTTGCCGACCATGGGGCTAGGGTGAAAAGTTCTTATTATATAGGATGGTTTCTTCCCATTACAGTAACTTCTCATACAGCTGGCTTTTCCTGGAAATTAAATATCCTATATAATAAAAGCCTAATATGCTAAGTGTCCAGTCATCTGTTCAACCAATTAAAGCATCATATGCTAATGCCACTCAACCGCTTGCTATGACATGCACTGACCACCAGGGGGAAGATAGTCACCAAGTCACTATGATGTGCATTGACCACCAGGGGGCAGATGTTCCGACCGGTAGGTTAGCTTGCTGCTGGAGTCCTGCCAATTGGAACTGAGCAAGATGGGCCGGACATACCCTGGAGCCCTCCTGTGGTCCCTCCCCTGCTGGCCAACCTCCCGCGTCCCTCCCCAGCCCCAATCGTGCACCGATGGGGTCCCTCGGCTTGGCCTGCACCCTCATGCAATCAGGGACCCCTCGGGGGATGTTGGAGAGCTGGTTTTGGTCTGATACCGCAGGCTAGGCCGAGGGACCCCACTGGTGCATGAATTCGTGCACCGGGCCTCTAGTCAGGGATAAAAACCCAAATCATAAATTATGCCATAGGAAGTTTATTGAGTAATTTACTCTTCCAGCAAATGCTTAGTAAACATCTATGTCTGAGTATCCCCAGTTAACCAGTCTTGTAATTTTAACTGTCAAAATATGACTTTGTTGATACAGCTCTATTAGAATGTAATTTGTTTTGTTTTGTTTTTTTTAGAGCAGTGTTAGGTTCACAGCAAAATTGAGTGGAAAGTATAGAGCTACCATAATCATCCCACACCCTCCCTAATATCAACATCAGCATCAAAGAGGTACATTTATTTCAATTTGATGAGCCAATATTGACATCATTATCAACTGAAGTCCGTAATTTACAGTAGGGTTCACTCCGCTCTGTGTTGTACATTCCATGGATTTTGACAAATGTATGACACATACCTACCATTATCTGTCGTACAGAATGGTTTCACTGCCCCCCAAATCCTCTGTGCTCCACCTATACATCTGCACCTCATCAAGCTCCTGGCAACTGCTGTTATTATTTTACTGTCTTCATAGTTTTGCCTTTTCCAGAATCATATACTGGTAGTTGGAATACTATAGTATGTAGCCTTTTCAGATTGGCTTCTTTCACTTAGTAATAAGGATTTACAGTCTCTCCATGTCTTTTCACAGCTTGATAGCTTGTTTCTTTTTAAGCACTGCATACTATTCCATTGTCTGGATGCACCACCATTTGCTTCTTGAAAAGTATTTAGGTTGTTTCCAGGTTTTGGCAATTATGAATAAAGCTGCTCTGTAAATATTTGTATGCAGGTTTTTGTGTGAATGTGAATTTTTAACATAATTGGGTAAATGCTAAGGAGCATGCTTGCAGGATCAGATGGTAAATGTTTAGTGTTCTAAGAGACTGTCAAACTGTTTTTCCAAAGTGGCTATATTATCTTGCATTCCCACCAGCAACGAATGAAGAGTTCCTGTTGTTCCACATCCTCGTCAGCATTTGTGTTTTCAGTGTTTTGGAGTTTGGCCTTTCCAGTAGGTGTGCAGTGGTATCTCATTGTCATTTTAGTTTGCAATTCCCTAATCACATATGATATTAAAAGCATCTTTTCATATGCTTATTACCATCTGTATCTCTTCTTTGAAGAGGTATCTGTTCAAATCTTTTGCCCATTTTGTATCTGGCTGTTCATTTTCTTATCGTTGAGTTTTAGGAGTTCTTTGTATATTTTGGATACCAGTCCTTTATCAGACATGTGTTTTACAAATACTTTCTTCCAGTCTTGGATTGTCTTCTCATTCTTTTAACATTATCTTCAATACATTAAAAAAGAAACTACTTTCTAAAGGATTTTTTCTTTAAATTGAGATATAAAAATGTGTACAATTCAATGGTTGCACAGTTGTATAACCATTACCACTCTGTACTTCCAGAACATTTTCATTATTCCAGAAAGAACCTCCCGACCCTTTATCAGTCATCCCCACTTCCTTCTTTCCCCAGTCTGTGGCAACCACTAATCTTCTCTCTTCCTCTATGGATTTGCTAATCTGGACATTTTCATGCAAATGAAATCACAATATGTGCTCTTTTGTAGTTGGCTTCTTTCACTCAGCATGTTTTCAGGGTTCATCCATGTTGTTCATGAATCAGTATTCCCTTCTTTTCATGGCTGAATAATATTCCATTGTATGGATATACCATATTTTTATTCATTCCTCAGTCTGATGAACATTTGGGTTGTCTCCACTTTTTTTTTTAAACCATTTGTGTAGCAAGTTTTTGTGTGGATGTATGTTTTCATGTCTCTCAGGTATATATTTAGGAGTGCAATTATATGTCCATTGCTGAGACATAAGGAAACTGTTTAATCTTTTGAGGAACTGCTAGACTCTTTTCCAAAGTGGTTGCATCATTTTACATTCCCACATTCACCAACACTTATGTCTTTTTTTTTTTTTTAAAAAAAATTGATTTTGAGAGAGAGGAAAAGAAACATCAATGTCAGAGAAACATTGATTGGCTGTCTCCTGCATGCCCCCTACTGGGGTTCAAACCTTGAAATTCAGGCATGTGCCCTGACAAGGAATCAAACCAGCAACTGTTTGGTGCATGGGACAATGTTCAATCAACTGAGCTACACTGGCCAGGGCTTACTGTCTATCTTATTATAGCCATTCTATTGGGTGTGTAGTGATATCTCATTGTGATTTGATTTGCATTTCCCTGCTGGCTAATTGATGGCTTATTGGCTATTTGTATATCTTCTTTGGAGAAATGTTTACTCAGAGATTTTCCCCTTTCTAAAATTAGGTTGTCTTTTTATTGTCAACTTGTAATATTCTTTACTCTGGATACTAGACTGGCCAGAGGAATATGGGGGTTTTGGAGGAAGTGCACTTACTGTTGTTAAAATTTAGGATATGACCACAACATAGGTGACTGAAGTGGGCAGGGACAGAGAAATAGGAAAACAGGGTGTTGGATAAGTTATTTGTGGCAAGTTGAAGCCACAGGAATGATGACGTGTTAGGGAAGAGAAAGTGATATGAGAACTAAAATCTTTCTTGAATGAGGGATAGTCACTGAGAGATAGAGCACCAAGAGCTGAAGAGTCAAACTGCTGACTTTTTTTTAAAGTGGAAAATAAGAAAATCAGAGAGAAGCAGTGGGGACTCTCTCCTGGATCTGACAATAAAAGCAGCACCCACCTAAGACTCTTTGATTGCAGTATGCACAATGCTTTGCAGTGACATCCTAATAAAAGAGAAATATGCAGATTGACCATCACTCCAACACACAAGATGGCTACCCCCATGTGGTCAAAGATCCTGCCCCCATGTGGACACAAGATGGCCACCACAAGATGGACAGCAGGGGAGGGCAGTTGGGAGGGACCAGGCCTGCAAGGGAGGGCAGTTGGGGGCGATCAAGCCTGCAGGGGAGGGCAGTTGGGTGACCAGGCCAGCAGAAGGAAGTTGGGGGCAAACAGGCTGGCAGGGGAGGAGTTAGACATCAATCAGGCTGGCAGGGGTGTGGTTAGGGGGTGATCAGGCTGGCAGGCAGAAGCGGTTAGGGGCAATCAGGAAGGCAGGCAGGCAAGCAGATGGGAGCCAGCAGTCCTGGATTGTGAGAGGGATGTCCAACAGGCAGTTAGACATCCCTCGAGGGGTCCCAGATTGGAGAGGGTGCAGGCTGGGCTGAGGGACACCCCTCCCCCCGTGCACGAATTTCATGCACTGGGCCTCTAGTCTAATATAAAACAGAATAGTTCCAGGTATAAACTCCCTTCCTGCCTCAAATATGAAAATATTGAATATGTAACCAAGAAAAAAAAAGTTTGACACAGCTGGGCATGAAACAAAAATATGGGAAATCCCAAGGTGCCAGACATGAATGGGAACCCAAAAGTTAGGGTGTGTATTGATGGCAGCTAAATGTACTTATTTCTAGTTTGCATACTATCAAGATGAGATTAGAGTTATTGACAGTAATACCTTGTATCTGCTGAGTCTATATCCAGAAAACAACAGCTCCATATGGGTTTATCTTGATATTGTACTGTAACATGACTTCAATTTTATTAAATTAAAAATGCTGTTGAGTCTAATTGGGTTTGCATTGAATTATATATTAACTTAAAGACTGACATTGTAATGATATTGTCATCTTTTCCAAGAACCTGGTATGTCTTTTCATTCTTCAGATCTTGTTTTATGCCCTTCAATATGATTTTCTTTGTTAAATTTATTAAGTATTACATAATTTTGAATATATAACACATTAATAGGATTCAAAATTGAATAGTGTAAAAAATGAACTCAGTGAGTTTTCCCTTCCATTGCTATCCTCTCTCTACCCAACTTCCCTCTCTTCCAGAGGTACTTTATGTATATATGAGCAAATATATATACCTACTAGAGGCCCAGTGCACAAATTCGTGTACGGGTGGGGTCCGGCCAGCCTGGCCCCAATCAGGATGGATCAGGGCCGGGCCATTTGGGAGGAGACAGCAGGAGGTTGGCCAGCTGGCCTGCCCTGATTGGGGAGATCAGGGCCAGGCTGGAGGGGCTGATCAGGGGTCAGCGGCCAGGGGAGGGGCCGTGGGAGGTTGGCCAGCCAGCCCCACCCCCGATTGGTGTGTTGGGGGCCAATAAAGGGTGGGGCTGGGTGGGAGGAGAGGCTGCAGGAGGTTGGCCAGCTGGCCCCACCCCCTATTGGGATGGGGGGGCAATCAGAGGCAGGGCCAGCCAGGGGCCGGGCCTGCAGGTCAATTGGGGTGGTGGGGGCTCACCGGGGGTGGGGCCAGCCAAGGGGAGGGGCTGTAGGAGGTTGGCTGGCTGGCCTGCCCCCTTTTGGGGTGAGTGGGTGGTCAGGGGCAGGGCTGGCTGGAGGGAGGGGCTGGAGTCCGATAGAGGTGGGGCAGGCTGATTGAGGATGGGGCCAGCTAGGGGAAAGGGCCACGGGGGTTTGGCTGGCACCCTACCCTTGATTGGGGTGGGAGAGGCCGATCAGGGGCCAGGTGGCCGGGGGGCTGGGCTGCTGGAGGTTGGCCAGCCAGCCCCACCCCCTGATCAGGCTAGTTTGTTGGCCACAGTGGGTGTCATAGCGACTGGTTGGTCTGGTCGTTACGGCGTTCTGGTCATTGGCTTTTTATATATATAGATTTGTTGCAATTATGAATGGAATACTTGCCCTTGTACTGTTTCTGGCTAATTATTGCTAGGATAGAAAAAAGCTACTGATTTTTAAGTTATCTTTTATTTAGATACTTACCAAATTTCCTTAGTAATGCTAATAAGTTTTACTGTAGTCTTTTAGATTTCCTAAATATAATTTATTTTCCAATATTTATACCAATTAGATTTCTTAGCTAATTGCTTTTACCTGAATTTTCAAAGTAATGTTGAATCTTGTCTTATTTCACTTTAACAGAAATAGCTTTAGTATTTATAATTAAAGATGATGTGCCCTAACTGGTGTGGCTCAGTGAATACAGCGTCGGCCTGCGGACTGAAGGGTCCCAGTTTCGATTCCGGTCAAGGGCATGTACCTTGGTTGCATGCACATCCCCAGTAGGAGGTATGCAGGAGGCGGCTGATTGATGTTTCTCTCTCATCGATGTTTCTAACTCTCTATAGCTCTCCCTTCCTTTCTGTAAGAAATCAGTAAAATATATTTAAAAAAATGATGTTTGCTATTGTTTTTTTAAAAAAATATTTTTATTGATTTCAGAGAGGTAGGGAGAGGGGGATAGAAACATCAATGATGAGCCCTAGTTGGATTGTTTCAGTGTATAGAGGGTCAGCCCGAAAACTGAAGGTCCCTGGGTTCAAGGGCATGTACCTTAGTTTGCCTCCTGTGCGTACTTCTGGTCGGGGCACGCGCAGGCGGCAATCTAATGTCTCTCTCTCACATTGATGTTTCTCTCTCTCTGTCTCTCCCCCTCCCTTCCACTCTCTCTAAAAATCAATGGAAAAATATCCTCAGGTGAGGATTAAAAAAAATTAAAAAAGAAAAATCTATGGGGCATTTTTTCACATTTTCCCATGGTTTGAAGCAGTTTACATATTAATTAAAAACTGCAACTTATCTAGATTTTTTTTTTTGCTGTTCACTTTGTGATAATTAATTGACCTGTATGTTTGTGATCTATGCACTTTTCCATATATATCAATAAAAAAGTTTAAAATAAGAAGGCAAAAAGGATAAAATTTTAATCACCTTTCCGATTTCTTCTTTGGTAATTAATTTGTCCATTCAAACAATACTTTGGGTCAGTGTTTGCTAGAAAATTATCTGTTTGCCTGTTTTTAAAGTTGTTGCCATAGCACACTCCTACAATTATTTAAAATTCTTCCATATATCTATATATATATATGGTTATGTCTGATTTCTCATCCTAATCCTGTTTTATTCTTTTGTTCTTTTCCCATTTATTAGGTTAAGACAGTTTTATCTATTTTATTGGTGTTTTCAAAGAATCATTTTTCTATTTATCTTTTATTATTACTTTTAGTTTCCTACTTCATTAACTTCAGGTTTTTTGCTTTTAAAAAAATATTTTTTATTGATTTTTTTACAGAGAGGAAGGGAGAGGGATAGAGTTAGAAACATCAATCAGCTGCCTTCTACATACCTCCTACTGGGAATGTGCCCGCAACCAAGGTACAAGTCCTTGACCGGAATCGAACCTGGGATCTTTCAGTCCACAGGCCAACGCTCTATCCACTGAGCCAAACTGGTTAGGGCTAACTTCAGGTTTTATCTTTGTCTATTTCCTATATTATTGTGGTTTAAATGTTTTTTTTTTTTTTTTCTAAATTTCTAAAACCATCACTACACAACTTTGAGCTTTTCTTTTTTGAACAATAAAGGTGCTGGTGTTACATTTTTCCCAGTCCAGTGTTATGCATTTCAGGATATTCAATAAGGTATCTGGGTCTTTATTTGCCCCATTTACTACGGGGGTGCATTCTGGCAAGTCCTACTGCCTGGCCACAAGCACATGACAAATAAATGTATGCTCAGTGAACAAATAACACTGTTCTGTCCTGGGACCTACTGTGAAGACCTGTGCTTGCCACAGGGCCCACCATTCACTCAAATACCTGGAGCATCCATCATGTGCTGGCACTGTGCCAGGTGCTATGAATAGGACAGTGAGCTGAACAACTGGTGTCTGCCCTCTTGGACCTCACATTCTGGTGACAAAGAGACATAAAACAAGTAAGTGAGCTGAATACTGACTGCCTAGGATGCCAAGGAAGTAGAAGATAGGGTCCAACATCACCAAGGAGGTCTAAGAATCCATAGAAGTGATACTTAAGTTCCTCAGAAACTGAGGGTCTACTCTGCCCCAGACCTTCTTTTCAGAAAGGTGGCCATTGGGTTTTCTTGTATGAAAGTTACTTGGTTTTGCTCTAGCCAGTTTGGCTCAGTGGATAGAGCATTGGCCTGTGGACTGAAGGGTCCCAGGTTCGATTCTGGTCAGGGGCATGTACCTCACTTGGTTGCAGGCTCTATCCCTAGTAGGGGCCATGCAGGAGGCAGCTAATCGATGATGTTCCTCTCTCATCGATGTTTCCATCTCTCTATCCTTCTCCCTTCCTTTCTCTCTAAAAATAAAAAACATTTTAAAAGTTACCTGGTTTTGAGTTATATGCCTGCTGCTCATGGCCATAGTTCATTGAACCAAGGGACTGATGCCAGGCAAAATAATTTTATCTAACACAAAACAGAATGAAAAAAGAAACAGAGATAGCAGGAGAGGAAAAGCAGAATAAGAATAGTAAAGTCATAATAATGGCAGTTACAAACTATGTGATATTGGATTGGAACTGTAGGTATCAATATGAATTCATGTTTCTTTAATAATATACAGATACAGAGACAGGGCAATAAATTCAGATGTGTGTGATGCATGTGTTAACATACATACATATATTTCATAGTTCTGTGTGCTGAAAGGGCCTAGAAGCAATGACACTCTAGTAGCAATGAATACACCTAATGCCCAGATCTTGATTTCTAAGTATCATTCTTGAATAAAAGGAACCAGGTGTTGCTTGGAGAAATGGCTGATGTCCGGGCTGGGGCAAGAAAAATATGAGTGAACTTGAAATATCTTGTGGTGCCAGAAAGTAAGGAAGTGCTAAAAAAATGATGGGGGCAATGCTGAAATAACACAGGATCCAACTTTACAGAGTTCCCAATGGCCAAATCTAGGCCTAAAAGAACAACAAAAGAAACTGTTTGTATTAGATTATAAACCATAGGAAAAAACAAATATCTATGTTTATACTGTTATAAAGAAACTAGAGGCCCGATGCACGAAAATTCGTGCAAGAGTAGGCCTTCCTTCCCCCAGCTGCTGGTATTGTCTTCCCTCCGGCACCCAGGACCTGGTCTTCCCTCCTTCAGCCACCAGCAGGCACCTGGGACCCGGGATGGCTTCCCTCAGGCCACCTGCAGGCACCCAGAATCTGGGCTGGCTTCCCTCCAGCCCGGCTTCGTCAGGAAGGACGTCCAGAATGACATCTGGCCTAATTAGCATATTGCCTTTTTATTATTATAGATTATTGAATAAATAAAGGGGAGGAAAGAGACAGCTCTTCCTTACAGTAGAATGCCAATTAATAAATATAGGTGGAATAAGGAAACAGAAAGTCATCATTAGGCAAATAGAACATTAATATTTGCTGTAAGCAAGAACCATCAATGGGCCTGGATGGCTTGGCTGAATGTCGACCTATGAACCAGGAGGGTTCAGCATGGTCAGGGCACATGCTCGGGTTGTGGGCTCAATCCCCAGTGTAGGGCGTGCAGAAGGCAGCCGATCAATGATTCTCTCTCATGATTGATGTTTCTATGTCTCTCTCCCTCTCCCTTCCTCTTTGAAATCAATAAAAATATATTTTAAAAATAAGAACCATCAATAGATGCTAAAATCAGCGGGCAAAATTCTAAGGGTAAATAAGGCATTTGCATGGCTTCAAAGTATCCCCTCACAAGACTCTTCCTAATTTCAAAGGAGAATTTGTAATTTTATACTGGAGAAACTTGACGAATACCACCTCAGCCATGTGATCAAAGTTAGCTATCCCCTTGCTGAAAGGCACTGACTGAGAAGGGCACAGTCCTTCCTGAGGTCCTCGTCTTGCCAAAAATGTAGACCCTCAATCTAATCATGTGAAAACAGTAGATAAACCCAAATTGAGGGACATTCCTCAAAATAACTGACCTGGACATTTCAGAAGTGTCAAGGTCATAAAAGTCAAAGAAAGACAGAGGAACTATCACAGGTTGAAAGAGATGAAGGAAACATGACAACAAAATGCAAGGCAGGACCCTGAACCTGCCTTAGATCCTGAACCTGAAAAAGAACATCAGTAGCAGAATTGGAAAAATTTGAATGTCCACAGATTAGTTAGTAGAACTGTACCAATGTTAATTTCCTGATTTTAATAATTACAACATGGTTTTATAAGATGTTAATATTAGGAGAAGCTAGGTGAAGGTTATACATGAATTCTATTATTTTTGCAACTTTCCATAAGTCTAAAAATATTTTAAGGGGAAAAAAAAGAACAGCAGTCACTGAGGTAGGGAGCAGCAGACATAGCTCCTTGAAGGGCTAATGATGGTTAGAGCCCACGTCCTGGCTTATACCCACCATATTGTTATGACATTCTTCCATCACCCAAAGGACTTCGATTCCTGCCCCACTTTCTGCTTCCTGAAAGAGATGCGCTAACACCAAAGGAGGGTTCCAAAACGGCCCTGCAGGGAGAGGGTGATCATCAATGGGGACTATGCAGATGATGCCCAAGGACACAGTAGGCCTTGCTGTGCCCAGCTAAGCTGAGGCTGAAACAAAGGGGATGGTGTGCAGACCTTCTGCTTAGTGACTAACATGCAGACTGCATGGGAGAGCTGTTTATTCCAGGCTAACTTAGCTGGGTCAGCAGTGTAGACAGGCTGAGGCAGACCCCATGATCTCTGGATTTTCCCCTACAGCTCCCTAGGGTCTATGTTGTTAGTCTCCTGAAGGAGGTCTCAGAGGGTTGAGCTTACTTGGGTCATTTGGTATTCGAGTCCCAGAGTAGGCCAGGTGGTGACTCAGCCTTCCTCCTAGAAGTGCTCTACATTGGCTAGTTCCAAGGCTGGAAAAACTTGGTCTGGCCTGACCCCAGAACACAGGGTGAGAAGGAACAGTAGCTATGATATGGCAGTGGAAGGGGAAGGGTTCTATGGGTCCCTTTCCCTTGAAATTTTAGGGCATGAAAAAGAGGTAGTTACAGCCTAAACTGCAGAACCTCTGTGCCTGGGCCTCTGTACTCTTTTTCCACTCTCTGTGGAGACATTCTGAGGGCCAGCAGAGGGTGGCAGGTCATAGTCTGGCCCCTGTCTTCTTCCAGCCAGATCTGTTCTTAGCTGCCATACTTCTGAGCTTCCAGAGAACATGATCAAGTTCCAGAGACTATGGGGCATGGAGATCATGCTGAAGGACAGAGATAAGGGACCTCCTCCCCTCTCTGCTTGAAGGGGGTGCAGGGGCAGCTCCTCCTGGAGACTGTTAGCAAGCTTTGGACCCACAACAAAGGGGACAGGGGAGGGGTCTTGCAGGGGCTGTGAGGAGGTAAGAGGTTGGGGGGAGAGGAGCAAGAGGTATGAGGGGAAGGTAGGTCAGTTGCCATGCCACAGCTGAGGGGCCTTTATTGGATGTTGAGGGCACTAGGCAGGTAGGTAGATGCTAGAGGGTGTGGCACACCTTCTCAGGGTGTAGTGGTGCCCGGATGTCCAGTTTGTGGGTCTTGCTGTCCTTATCGATGATCTCCAACCGTAACGTGGGTGAGCGCTTCTCAGTCTGGGGTGAGGGCAGATCAGGGCTCTTGAGTAGCTGCTTGTCTGAGTCCTCCACAGTGATGCGCAGAGTACAGCCCCCTGGCAGCAGGTCCTGCTCATAGGCAGCTGCCAACTGGTTCACCACACGGCGTTCTACCTGCAGGTTGCAGGTGAAGTGGTCGTCACTGCTGAGGCCTGGGCCGGCCTGTGGCCTGAAGGTCAGGCTCTATCACCTACTATTGTGCCTTTGCTTGGCATGAAGGCCAGCCTCTATCGCTTACTGCTAGGGCAAGCTCTTATGCTGAGCTTCAGTTTTCTCATCTGCAAAGGGCTAACAACACACAGCTTGCAGGATTGTGCTAAAAACTCAATGTCAGTTTTTAAGGTTTCCAATATAGTTCCCCATCCTGGTAGGGGTTACCCTCCAAAACAGGGTTTGATTTGATCATCCTGTGTTTTTTATTCTATAAGGGCATCTGTTCTGGGTAGGGACAATTCCAGGCTGGGAGCCCAGGGACTGGGTCTAGGGGTACCAGGGAGGGAAGTGTGGAGGGACCTATGCTCACCTCATGCTTGATGGATCGGGCGCCATAGTGCACATTGTAGCCATCAACCAACACGTCTGCCACCTCTCGGTCCCAGAGCAGTGTGATATTGTGCCTTTGCTTGGCCTGAGAAAGGTCAGACAGGAGTATGTCTGCATGTGGCCTAGGGCTTTCCACCTCTCATCACTCACGCCTGAGGCCTGGGCCTGTGAGAGACTATGTGCCCTAGGGCCACTGGCCCCGAACCACTGTGCTCCACCTTTTGGGAGGTGATGTGCCCAGTGGGAAAATATCCCATCCCCACCCATGGGCAGTCCCCACTCTTACTCTCTTGGCCCAGAAGTTCAGTTCCTTGTTGACTAGCTGGATGAGCTCCGAGTGGCAGAAAGGGAGGAAGTAGACGATCTCATTGATACGTCCCAAAAACTCATCCCTCCGGAAGTGAGCCTGCAGAGCCAGATAAGGGGTGAGCTGAGTGACTGAGATGGGGGTAAAGGCAATTACTGGACCCCAGTGGAGAAGATATGGGGGCTTCCATAGCTTTAGGCTAAGGGGATCCCCCACCCAAGGTTTCAGAGGGAAGGACAAAGACCTCTTACTTTCAGGATGGGCCGAATCACATTCTCTTTGAAATTCTTTGATATGGTGATCTTGTCACTAATTTGGACATCCCCTGTAGAAACAGAATCATAAACTGACTACTTCCCACACCAACGTTTGGGAGATGTGTCAGCCCCTTGACCCCATCCATGAAGAGCCCCGGTCCTGTCCCTGATGAGCTGTGTAATCCTGGTCAATGTCTCAGGCTCTTTGGGCCTTAGCCTGGTCTTCTTACTTGAACAGTGAGAGGACTGGTCTGGGTACTTTCTGAGGCCCTTCCAGCTCTTATGTACTACAAAGCCTGGGGTTCTTACAGTGGAAGTTGTGTGAGAAAGGGAGGGAAGAAGAAGAGAGTTAAAACCAAGATTTGAGTTTTGACTTGGAAGAAGGGGGCAGGAGGGTTCAATTCCAAATGGAAAGGTGACAGCTATGGCCTTCTGTCCGGTACACTCCTCCTTTCCAGCACTCTCCAGCCTATCTACCCAGGAAGGCTCCTCGGCTGAAAAAGTCTGTGTCCATCTCCATAGTTTCTGATCTGCTGTTCCCTCATTGCACCAAAGCATCTGTTAAGTAAGGGTCCCTTCAGTTCTCCAAGACCCTGGCCTCTTCTTGGTCCTTCACCTGGGGTGCTCCATCCATTCCTCTGTCTGGGACGCTCCTGCCACCTGAGACCTGGGGCTTTATAGAGGAAGTAAGGGCACTGTCTCTCTGTCTCCCTCCACTATCTGGTATGGTGCTTGGAATCTACCAGGACCTTCACCAAGGCCTAGGACCCCAATGCCATCCTTGCCCCCAAGAGATGTGCTGGTGATCTGGGCATTTGCCCAGTTGCCTAGACAGCCCAGGCTATGTGCCATACCAAGGTTCTCAGCAATACGGTTATGGCTCATCTCCAAAGCTTCCTGCCTCAGCTGCAGTGCGTGCTGTGCGATCTCGTCACTGGCCACGTTGGAGGTCATAATGAAGATGGCGTCCTTGCAGTCGATGGTTTTCCCTTTTCCATCTGTCAGCCGACCCTGGGAATGAACAGTGACTGCACAGTTAGGGAAATACAAGACCAAGCACCTCTTCCAGGAGGTCTCTCCAGAACCCATGTCTCCCCTACCCCTAGCAGAGTCAGCTGCTTGCTCCCTGGGTTCTCTGTGCACTGTCCTCACCCTCGGTTGCAGTGCTCACTGCCCTGAGCTGCAACCGCTTCACATACTGAGCACCTGCAGCGAGAATGCATTTGCTGTGTCAACAGTCAGGGTGCCTAATTATCCCTGGCACCCAGAAGCCAGCTTGATTTTATATGCACCCATCCAGCACACTTTTCTGGAAGCCCACTCTAGTCCAGGCTCTGTGTTGGGGCACTGGGTACCCACTGAGACCTGGACATGCTCCCAGTCTAGAGGAGTGACACTTAGGAAACCAGTAATGACAAGTCAATGCATTAGGTATTATCATAGGGGAAGCCCAAGTTGCTGTAGTTCAGAGGAGGGTACTTCACTGGGCCACTGTGAAGATGAGATATGGTCATACTGAAGAATATTCCTTAGTTAACCAAGGCATGCAAATTTATTTTTTACTTTACCCAAATCTGTCTTTATTAAAACTGTGCAAGTGTTGTGAACTGTTATTACTGTAGCAAACACATATATATTTATTGGATCAAAATGAATAGAAACAGAGAGGGATAGAAAATAATGTTCTTCCTTTAAACAACTTGGGAAGTTTTCTTGGAATCTTTAATTCTTTCTAGAAGTGACATAAAAGAGAGCATGTGTACTGGAGACAGATGCACCAAGGAAAGAGAAAAGGAACAATAGCAGAGGAAGAGAAAGAAGAATAAGAAAAGTATAGGCCATTTAGTTCAAGGGCAAGGAGCTCCATCCACTCAGCAAACCTCACATCTATCACCGTACAGCAGCACTTTGCAGCATTTAGAACAAAAGCAATGATCAGGGCCTCACTGAGAGGCACTGATGGAGCAACAACAGTGGGCACTGATGGGCATTTCCACCATAGGGACCTCTTTAATGTTTTGTGTGTACTATTACACTCCATTCACCATAAGCTCCAAGAAGGTAGAGGCTGGATTTTGTTCTCACTGGGTCCTAGAACAGTGTTTGGTGCATAGTAAGTGTTCAGTGCCTGTGTGTTGAATGCCTAAATCCTCACAGCCCCTACAGAGAAACTGAGGCTCAGAGAGGTTAGGTAACTCTATCAAGGTTTCATAGCTAATAAACTCTACAGCTGAGGCTCAAACTGTCTGATCACAGAGACACGCCCTTCCTTCTGCACCAGGCTACTGAGGTCATACCAGTAGTGCTGGATAAATGAGGCTCCAATGAAATTTTCTTTCCCTAAGTAAAATTTTCTCAGAATTCTGCCAAATATAGTTTGCATCCTTTGATCCTTGCTGGAGAGAAACAACTGGGATTTCCTCTGGGTTACAGACAAAGCATAGCTCTTACCAGTCCAGATAACATGACTCTGGGGGATAGATAGGTCTGTGGGCTCCTGCCTGTCTCAGCCTCAGCAGCTGGAAACCAATCCTCAAGCGTTTTCCTTTCCCTGTTGTCCTGACTTAAAGTCAGCCCTTGCTTCCAAAACCAAAGCAATGGTGCCCTAGCCAGTTTGGCTCAATGGATAGAGCGTTAGCATGTGGACTGAAAGGTCCCAGGTTTGATGCCTGGGTTTTGGGTTCAATCCCCAGTAAGGGGCGTGCAAGAAGCAGTCGATCAATGATTTTCTATCATCACTGATGTTTCTATATCTCTTTCCCTCTCCCTTCCTCTCTGAAATCACTAAAAAATAGAAAATAATAAAATAAAATAAAAATATTAAAAAACAAAACCCCCAAAGCAATGGTCCTCATAGGCAATATGGGAAGGAATGTGCATTGCCTGAGCACCTATTGCATGCTGGCCATGCTATTGGGTGCTTTTCAGCTTCACTTTACACTAGCCCTTGGAACAGGCCTCTCAGAAAGTGTTATTTCCAAGGGGGTCTATTCAAAAGGGGCCTCGTGATCTAAGTCCCTGCTCACTCTCCCGTCCCTGCCTTCGGATGGGACAAGGGGAAGGCAAGGGCACAAATGGATCTTCTTGAGCTTTTGCCATTAGTTTTCTTGCTTATAGGTCACAATATGAGAGAATCCACTCCTTAGTAGGGACGTCTGCATGAGTGTGTGACACGCCCAGGTGCATGCATATGACACTATGTGTTCGCAGAGCTCATTCCTGAGGACTGAGTGCACACACTGCTGCACTGGCCAGAGCAATAACCACTGGCAATTTCATTCTGAGAGATCAAAGCTGTGCTCATAACTGGGCCTGAGGATGGGTCCCAGGTGGATCAGGGGAGCAGGTGCAGTGTATGACTGACCCAAGGGTGACTTCATGTCTCTGTCCTCAGAGTCTTTGGCAATAAAGATGTGTCCCAAAGAGGGACTGTCCCACCTTCCAGCAATGCTCACCCCAGGGCTCCATGGGCTGTTTTCCCACTGCTTGTATCTTTGAAGGGAGGAACAGAGGGTGGGCTTTTTGTGGGCCAGTCTCTTCCTGGGACTCTGGCCCTGTGCCATAGGTTTTGGGGTCACCTGGGATGTGACCAGCATTAGTCCTGCTTGGTGCTTAGAAGAGAACAGTAAGTTCTGCTTTTCTGGGCCCAGGCTTGGGAGAACTGGCTAGGTAGGAATGGTGGCGGGGAGGCTTCCCTCATGCCCCCAGACTGGATTAAGTGACCTTACAACTCACAGCATTTGCTTCTCATAGTGCAGCACTCACCATAGTTCCCTGAACTGCTTTTTGTTGCCTGTCTCCCCCACTCATTCATGAACACCGAGGCAGGGACTGTGTTTGATCTATGTCTTCTGCCCCATAATGAACCACAGTCTCTTGCTTTGCTCTATCAATTCCCCCTTTGGCTCTTTCCTGCTAGATGGCAGGCTCTGTGTTAGCCCTCTCCTCTTCTCTGCATACTATCTTCTCCCCAGCTGAGAGATCTCATCCCTTCCCTTAGTTTCCATTACCTTCTCTGTGCTGGACCATTCCTGAATCTCGACGTCTAGTCCATACCTCTCCTATGCTCCAGACCAGCAGTCGCCAATCAGTGGTCCGCGGACCACTGGTGGTCCATGAGGTCCGAAAGGCAACCGCTGCTCCAGACATCTCCAACTGATGAATGACCACTTAGACAACTCCATCTGGCTGTTCCTCAGGCACTGCCTTTTAACAGTTTCCAACCTCAGCTCCCCACCTTCCTCTCTGATTTGCAGCTCATTCTCCTGCATTTCCTGCCTCAGCTGATAGCAGCAGTAGCAGTCCAGTCAACCAGGCCAGAAATCCTGCCACTCATCTCCTTGGCTCCTCCTTCTCTCTTCCCTTCCAATCACTGAGCCCTGCACAGTGACTTCCTGGTAATTTTCCCCATCTCAGGGTCTTGCTTTAGATAGGCCTCCCAGCTCTGAACTCTTCAATAGTCTCCTCGCTGCCCCTTCTTCCTTATTTCCTCTCACAGCTACGAATAAGAACTTTATAAAGTGAAAACCTGACCATGTTTCTCTCGTTTAAAGTCTTTAAAAGCTCCCTATGATCCACCAAATAAATCTGTGTTCCTTTGCCTGGCATTTTAACTGGCTCCAGTCTATCTAAGCCCCCTCATCTCCACCATTTTGTTCTCACTTTCCTCTGCAGTCAAGCAGTATTGAACAGCTGTCGGTCCCTGGGTATAACAGGCTGCCTCATGTCCCCTATGCTTCTGCATATCTGATGTCTGCTGCTGGCCCTTCTCACCTCTGTTCATCTGGCAAACACTTATTCATCCTTAGAAGGTTTGCTGAATTACGTTAGTCACACAGCATTTCCCGTGATGCTGTGGGCTCTGGCAATGGTTGGAGTCCCTGTCTTCAAGGGGCACAATACATAAATCTGGCTAAGGAAACTTGGATGGCAGCTTTGGTCAATGGAACCAAGGGCATAAATATCAGAAACTGCAGTGGGCTAGTAGAGGCTGCAGAAAGGAATTATCAACTCCCAAAAGGCAGTTGTGGAGTGACAGCAGGAGAGGGGTGGACAGAGCTTCCATGTGGGGCCAACTGTATTTCGGTCAGCAGTTGCCTTCTGTCCTTCTGGGCCAAGGAGGCCATCAGAGGTACCTCTCCAGGGATGTCAGAGGCCAAACCGGCTGCTGGATTCTCCCTTCCTGTGAATGCTTCACTGATGATCTACCTCTTTCTTATGGTCCCAGCGGCATGGAGGTTATTACTTAAGCTGCAGGCTCTGGAACTGAACTACTTGGGTTTGAACCTGGATTCCCTCCTTCCAGACCATGGGTGAATTACTTATCTCACTTTACTTCAGTTTCCCCATTTGTTACATGGAGGCAGTAATAATATCTATCTTCCTAAGGTTGTTGGGAGGATTAAAGGAATTAATACATGTAAATTTTAAAAAAAATATATTTTATTGATTTGTTACAGAGAGGAAGGAAGAGGGATAGAGAGTTAGAAACATTGATGGGAGAGAAACATTGATCAGCTGCCTCTTGCACACCTCCTACTGGGGATGTGCCAGCAACCAAGGTACATGCCCTTGACCAGAATTGAACCTGGGACCTTTCAGTCCGCAGGCTGACACTCTATCCACTGAGCCAAACCGGTTAGGGCGATACATGTAAATTTTTATAACAGTGCCTGGCATACAAAGTACAAAAATATCAACTATTATCACATGTCCTTTCCACCTGTCTACCAGGCAGGGAGCCCCTGGAGGGCAGGTTTGGTGCATCGCTGAATATCTGAATCCCATCAAGAGTCTGGAACAGGCCCTAGTTGGTTTAGCTCAATGGATAGAGCGCTGGCCTGCGGACTGAATGGTCCCGGGTTTGATTCTGGCCAAAGGCACATGCCTGGGTTGCGGGCTTGATCACTGGTAGGGGGCGTGCAGGAGGCAGCCAATCTATGATTCTCATCATTGATGTTTCTATCTCTCTCTCCCTCTCCCTTCCTCTCTAAAATCAATAAAATATATTTAAAAAAAAGTCTAGAACAGAGCAGAAGGTTTTAGAGCACAGGTATAACTGAATATGTGACATTTGAAGGACTGATCTTCATTCAACAGCAGAAGTCTGGGGAGAGGGAGTAGCTGAGAAGCTAGGAAGACCTCAACAAAATTCGGCAGGGGCAAAGATGCTAGGCCAGGTGGGGAAGGTGGTGGGAAGCTGTGGGAACATTTGAATGTGGGTCTTCTTGGCTTGGTACCTGGTCTATTTGGTCCAGGGGGAGTTTCTTTATGCACCTCATCTAGTGCACTTGTGACATGGGAAGCAAAACTCCTCCCTGTTTCCCTAGGGCTGGAGGGGCTAAGTAGAAAAGGTGGGCTGGACTCCATGTGGCAACGTGCTGGCTAATATAGCTTCTGTGAGGGAGAAGAGAAGGCTCATCCTGGGTCTGCAGTCCCTGGAAAGGGTGGAGGTCATCCCCTTCAGATAAGTTCTCCCTCAAGGTAAGGAGTGGTACAGAGGGGAAAACTGGGGCTCTGGGGGTCAGATGTATTTGCAGCCCAATCCTGGCTCCTCCACAAAGTAGCTCTGTGGCCTTGGGTAAGTCATTTATAACTGCTGAACCTTGATTCCTTCATCTGTAAAAACTGAGATTGTTTCTACCTTGCATGGCTATTGTGATGATTAGGGATACCATCTGTAAAGTCTTTAGCACAGCCTGGTATATAGAATGTGCTGAATAAAAGGGCTTCTTCTCCTCATTTAGAATTTATTCCACGTGCATGTGTGCATGTGTGTGTGTGGTGGGAGCGGGATGCTGTCTCATTTGTGATGAGCCTGGAGCTCCTCAGAAGAGGTCTATGAGCCAGAAAGGTTCTTGAGCTTACTTTGGATTCAGCCTTCCTGTATGTCACATGAGGTCCCTGATGCCTGAAGATGAAACAGAGTTGGAACTACAAGTTCAGGTCTTTCTCTCCTGGCACCTCTGCCCCACTCTGTCTTTCTGGAAGGTAGTCTGGGCAGTGACAAAATTTCTACTCTTGGGCAGTGCTGGCCTTCCCTTGATGCCCAGCCTGGGCCTTGGTCCAGAGAGGGGTTGAAACCACATCTGCTAAGTGCCCAAATGTACACATGGGGGAGCAGCAAGTTGAGGAATGATCTGTCAGGCCTCTAGGCCCTTGGTTCCTACTGCTCACAAACCCTCTTACCTATGGGTATGTGGCAGAATCCTATCACTAGCTATGTGGCCTTAGGTACGCTGCCTCCCCTTTTTGAGCTATAGTTTTTCCTGTGTAACACAGGGTGATCCCTGCTATCTGAGCACATGGGACTTAGCCAGCAAGCATTTTCAGAAGGCCCCAGACAGCTCAGCCTCCATTCCGGCCCATTTCACCTCATCAAACAGCTGCAGCATGATGGTAAGCACATCTGGATGGGCTTTGTCCACCTCGTCAAAGAGCACCACGGCATTGGGGCATTGTTTCAGCTTCTTGGTCAGTTGGCCACCCTCCTCGTGGCCGATGTAGCCTGGTGGGGACCCAATAAACTTGGCCACCTAGGGGAAGGAAGGAAACATGTTACAAAGGCCTTTCCATGCTTTGAGTTTCCAATTTGGGGCAAGCACAAGAAGATGGCTTTACATACAATGTTAAGACTACTTATCTCAACAAAGAGTGTCAGGCTGAATCCTAGGGTGGCAGGAATCCTGCTATGATGGGAGAGCAGATAGATCTTTTCTATGCTTATTCTTCAGAGCAAATCTTACGCAAACAGGTCAGTGACCCTGCTGCATACATATGTTCCCAAAGGACAAATCCCAAGGCTGCTGGAATTATCTCAGGCCCAAATGACAAGCCACATCAAAATTCTTAGCCCTCCAAACCACACTTCACTGAGGACTCTCACTTACCTCATGCCGCTCCTGGAACTCAGACATGTCCAGCCTGATGAAGCCCTGTGTGGAAATAAGCATGAGTCCAATCGGCAAGAAGGCAAATACCCACAAGCTTTCAGACCACACCAATTCAGGATCTTCCATCCAATTCTTCTATGTTCTTTCTGGCTCCTTGCCTCTTTTTCTGTCCACTCAGTCCCTACATGATTCCATTCCCTACCTTAATGAACCAAGTCATGTCCCTGTTCTTCTAAATCTGGCTCAGAATGTCTCTTTTCTCAGGCAGGCCTCTACTGGTCTGATTACCACATCATCCACCCAACCTCCTGTTCTCCCATCCATTCCACATTTCCTGAGGGCATCCGTGTGTGCTGGGCACTAGAGCTACAACAGTAAACAAGACTTGGTCTCTGTCCTTGAGGGGCACCCGTTGAGTAGGGTGGGCAGACATGGACAAAGTCAGTCACAATCAGCGTGGATCGTGATTGACATGGAGGGGAGCAACACATACCCAGACAGCTGCATGGTGCCCTCACAGTTGCAAGTCATTGTGGGCACATGCCCTTTTAGTTTCCTCTTCTTTTAAACAAATAAACCTTTTTATTTATTTACATTTCTTCATTTCATCTAAAGTCACCCATAACATAGCTTGCAGCCTTTCTCTCACCACTGCTGGGCCTAGGGGTGATTTCCAAGGAAGTGGTCCCCTGGGGTGAGGCCTGACCATGATTAGCCCCGGAAGAGAACACTGGGTAGTGTGGCATCTGTGAGTCAACACAGGCAGAGGACACACTCCTTTTCATGAAGAATTTAGGGAGTTATAAAGGCATTCATGGGTGCCATCTCTCCACCCATCCAGGGTTCCCACACTCTCTCCAGGCTCCTCTCTTGATGGCACGTGCTCCTGTCTGAGAGAGCACACACACTAACCTCATGTCTCCTGAGAGCTGGGGATGACGGGTGCCAAGGCCCTGGGAGGTTGGTAGCTATATTTGAAATGCAGGCCTATTCTAGCTCGGTCTTTGGTCTGAAATTCACTCAGTGATGTACTTCTAGTTTTTTCTCTGTCCTGTCACTCTGTACCCAGGGTACGGGGTGGCAGAAAGAGCCCCAGAGGACTGCTTCTAGTCTCAGTTCTGCCACAATCTGTGTGGCCTTAGGTATGCTGCCTCCCCTTTTTGAGCTATAGCTTTTCCTGTTCCCTCTCCTAGTCTCACCAGGGGCCTGAGGAGAGAACCTAACCCAAGGGTGGGAAAGGCCTGGGAGAGTTATTAAAATCATGTGGGGGTGATCCCTGCTATCTGAGCACATGGGGCTTAGCCAGCAAGCATTTTCAGAGGGCAGAGACAGCTCAGCCAAGAGAAACAGGCTTCAGGAAGGGTGGGAGAATGGACATGGGGAAGCTGGGAGTGCTGCCCAGAGGGGGCAACGGGCTGGAAGCCATGACATGGGTATCTGATAACAACTCACAGTTACTTACCATGGGTGCTTACTACGTGCCTGGCAAGTTATAAAGGGCTCATAACATTTTCAAGTCTATGAGGTAAGCACTATTATCATCCCCATCTTACAGATGACAAAGCTGAGTCACAGATTAAAGTAAATTGCCCAAGGTTACTCAAGCTTGACAATTTGGCTCCAAGTCTACGCTCTTAGCCATCTATTCTACTGCCTCATATTTCCGGCTCTGTCAATCAGTTGGGCTGTTGGCCATCCTCATCTGAAGGGTTCTGAGTTTTGTGCTTAGATATCAATGTTCCAGGATACTGGGAGTATAGACTAGGGCTTACTTATGTCAAGTGATCTGGATTCTCACCCTAGTTGTTCTACTAAATTGTTAAGAAAATTTGAACAAGCCTCAGGGCTTGATTTTCTTGACTGGAATAATTTTGGTTTCATATGAGCTTAGCTTAGGGTTATCTAGAAGTGAGGCAAGGATAATGATAGTAATATCCAACATGTATTGATTGCTTACCAGGTGCTATCATTTTATTTCATCTCATTAACATTCATAATAATCCAGTGAGATTAGGCACCATTTTTAAACCCATTTTGCAGATGAGAAAACTGATATAAACTGAGATCCCGGCCAACTCCACAGAGTAGTTTAGAGTTGGGATTTGAATACAGGCAGGTGGACTCAGATTCGTGTTCTGACCCCTTTGTCATTCTGCCCTATAACTGCAAGTCTTTATGGCTCCTCCATTCTATTTCAGAATGAGATCACGGAAAAGCATTAAGGTTTTTTCTCAAGGATTATTAACCCTAATAATGGGAGTTAATAAAGCCACTCAATTTGGGAGGAATAGTAGAGGCTAATTAAAAAATAAGCTCATGGATCTGAAAAAAAATTATAAAAATGTGCAAACAATGTCTTGGAGGCAGCCAGGTCTAGAGCTATGAGTGACTTTTTACAAATGAGGCAACTAAGGATCCGAAAGCCAGAACTTGAATTCAAGTCACCGACTCCCAAGCCAGTGCTCATTTTATTTTGTTAGGCCAATTTAACACTGGGCCCTATACGTGACACTTCCTACACACCACTCATTGGGTTCTGGAGGTATTAGATAGCTTACGGTCCAGGGCTCTTGGATTTTGAAGGTCTCAAATATGCCTATTACATAGTCATAGAATGTCTATGCTAAACGTAGATTCTGTAATCAGGGGTTCTGCAGAAGCACTACTTACGATTTAAAAATAAAACACATGAATATGATAGGATTCTCATGCCTCTCATCTCCCTATGCATCATAGGGACAAAATGACATGTTTATAATTTAGCCTCCTATTGCACGTGAGAACAATGATATTGAGAGAAGAGTTGAGAGATTAGCCCTGGCCAGTGTTTCTCAGTGGTTAAAGCATTAGCTCATGTACCAAAGGGTAGCAGGTTTGATTCCCAGTCAAGGGCACATACCTGGGTTACAGGTTCAATCCCTGGTCCCAATCGGGGCACGTGTGGGAGGCGGCCAATAGATCTGTCTTTCTCACATTGATGTCCACCCCTCCTTCCACTCTCTAAAAACATCATAGGGGCCAGGCTGGTGAGTCTCAGTAGTTGGGCGTTGACCTATGAACCAGGAGGTAACGGTTCAATTCCCAGTCAGGCCACACGCCCAAGTTGCGAGCTTGATCCCTAGTGGGGGTGTGCAGGAGGGAACCAATCAATGATTCTCTCTCATCATTGATGTTTCTCTCTCTCCCTCTCTTTCCTCTCTGAAATTAAAAAATATATATATTTTAAAAAATCATAGGGAAAAATATCTTCAGATGAGGATTAACAAACAAACCAACCAACCAACAAAGACTGAGAGACTAGATTCTGATTTTACTTCTTCCTTTAACAACTGACCTTGGACAGATCCCTTAATGCCATAGGTCAGTTTTTGCATCTGAAAAGTTGGTCTGATTTAGCATCTGTGCAGCTTTCCTCATAAGACCAAATAAGATAGTCAATGGGGTACTGATGTGGAAAATATGAGGTGATGAATAAATACAAGATAAGGGAACAGGCACTTACTATGTGCTAGAGCCTGAGCTCATCTGATGCTCTGACAACCTCAGACAAAGTACTAGACAGTCTCACTCTGAGACAAGAGAGCTGAATTGTACAGGGATAAAGTAACCTGACAAAGTAGAATTGGAACCTGTGCCAAGAAATGACTGGCTCCAGAACCTGGACCACCCAGCCCACTGCCTCCAACGGGTGATGGCGTTACTTCCTTCTGGGTGAGGCAAGCATTGAAAGGTGCCATCAGAACACCCTGTAGTGTTGTAAATATGCCTCCAACTGAAGAGATGCTCCACTGAAAAATGACTTGCATCATCAGTCTTTTCACAAGTCCCCTCGCCCTTTCTATACCAGCAAATCAGCAGATACTTTCCTTCTACTTCCACTGTGTATGAAGACACAGTAAGACAGCTTGGATAAGGAGATTATAATTTGTAATTAAATATTAACCTTTCTGTCAGTATTAAAATTAAAACACTCAGAATTCTTCATCCCTAATCAGGTGGTTCCTGCCTGTAACTGCATCTTCCCTAATAGTCTTGCTAGTTTATGGCCCTTTCCAGAGTGCTAATTGTTTCAATCGCTGCCAACCTGATAAATTGTCTTAAAAATGCTATTTCAGTTGGAGCATATTAGCACGTCATGTGCTGTGTCTTGCCTGCCTGCCTGTCAAGTGGGTCCGCTCTGGGTTTGGCTGAGGTAAAGCATAGCTACTAGCAGAGCCAGGGAGGCTTAGAAGGCTTCAGCCAGTTATTAGGTAGAAGGAGGCCATGGATGCAGCTCAGGACACAGCCTGAGCTACCTTGTTTCTGTGGCTGCCAGGCCCTCAGGAAGGTGGCAAAGGGGCAGCTAGGCCAGAAGGACAGGAGGTGCCCAGGGCTCTGCTGCTGGGGTAGTTTGGCTGGCCAGGTCTGAGCAATTCTTATCACCTAAGCTGGGGAGGCATTCCACAGAAATGAGGCAAGGGCAGCTAGGGTTGTGGGCACCCACCACTGGCAGGCAGGGGGACCTTAGCCTCCACACTGGGAAGGCTGGTTGAAAGAAGAAGGTTTGGCCTTCGTTGCAATGTTCCTGCAGTCTCCAAGAATCGCTCTCTCTGACATTTCTCTATGCATGAAAGCACTGCCTGTCAGCATAGAAAGTCAAACTGAGCAGGCCTTGGAAAGCCAGAGTCTGAATAAATAAGGGATGGGGCGGTCCTCTCCTATGGAGAATCCAGGGCTCCGAGTCATGGGGGAAAGGGGACTGTGACAACCCCACAGCTTAGACATCAGAAATCTGATTTGCCCTGGCCAGTGTAGCTCAGTTGGTTGGGCATCATCCCAGGCATTGAAAAATTGCTGGTTCCATTCCTGGTCAAGGCACATGCTGGGGTCGCAGGCTTAATCCCCAGTAGGGGGAGTGCAGGAGGCAGTCGACAGATGTTCTGCTTTCACATTGATGTTTCTCTCTCTCCTCCCACTTCCTCTCTGTAAAAATCAGTAAAATATCTTTAAAAAAATTCTTAAAAAAGAAAAAAGAAATCCTGTCTAAAAGCTCATGTGGGATGGAGAGAAGCAGTAAGACACCCCTTGTTCCTACTTGTTTTCTCCTCCAGGCCCCAGGACTCCCTCTGGCATGGCCTTGATGCACAGTAATGGTATGTTTCTACAGCTGTTTCCTTCTCCAGACCGAGTTCTTCAGGGCAGGGAAAATGTCTAAATATACACTTTTTTTTTTTTAGGAAGTAGTATAATACCTGGCACAGAGTAGATGCTTGAAAATATTGTATGGATGAATCTCACTGGGTTCTCCCATGTGTCCCAAGAGTCAGGGCAGGGCAAGGAGTAATCATTTTATTTCACAGATGAAGAAAGTGAGGTACAAAGAAGTTGGATCACTTGCCCAAATTCCTGGAGCAATTGGTGGCTGAGTTGGGGCCAGAGGTGAGGCCTGCTTCACGTTCCAGAGCCCCCCCCCTTTTTAAATCCTCACCCGAGAATATGCTTATTAATTTCAGAGAGAGGGGAAGGAAGAGGGAGAGGGAGAGGGAGAGAGGGAGAGAAGGAGAGAAGGAGAGAGAGAGAACCATATATGGGAAGATACTTCGACCAACTGAGCCACACCGGCCAGGACCAGAGCCTATCTTTGATTGGCTATTGCCAGATTCAGGGAGTCTAGGGTTTTTTGGGCTAGCAGGAGTGGCAAGTCTCTATGGCCTGAAGATCAGGCCTAGGTCCCATCCCTTACCTTTTTGGCATCTTTGTGCATGTATTTGGCTGTCTGCTTGGCCAGCTCTGTTTTTCCTAGTAAGAAAGAAGGGAGAGGAATTGGGTTAGGACCAGATAACTATCTCCTGGAATGAAATAATATTAGAAAAGTATGGACACTGAAAATAATATGTTTTATGGATGGAAACGTTGAGTCTTGGAGAGGGTCAGTGACTCTTCCAAAGTCACGAAGGGAATTAAAGGTGAATGAAGCTGGGACCAGAATCAAAGTCTGAACTGCACCTTGATTTTTCAGTGGATGGGGATTGAGGCTTTTTCTCTATAGCAACATCCTAAGAGTGGGGGGTTGACTCTTATAATTCAGAGCCAACTTGTCCTTTGAAGCTCAGCACATACCTTGCTCCTCCAGGAGCACCCTGCCTCCTGGCTCACTGCACTGCATGTTCTCTAGACACCCATGATCTTGCCATCCAACAGGCCTGGAGCCACAGACCAACTAGAGGTAGGGAGGGCACCTCTCCTTGGCTTCACAGACTTTGTGATATAAAGAAAGAATGACACTACCAAAGTGGTGGCTCTGAAGGGCCATTTGGTAGGATGGTCAAGCCTTTGGAAGTCACTGTCTAGATAGAAAGTCAAGTTCTACAGTATCATGGTGAGGTGGTGGAAACCTTTTTGGAGCCTATAGCTGAGTGAGAGGTAAGCCCACAAAAATGCTGAGGGAAAGAGGCGGCAACAAAATGCATGAAATTCCCCATCAAGTCAATGCAGAAGGTGATGGAGCTGGGGAGTCTGTGAGGGAAGAGAGTGAAAGGTGAGAATGCCTTAGCTAACTGGCTAGAAAAATACCCAACCCATTTTACTATAGCCAATTTTGCTATGCACCTAGCACTGTATTGGTCTTTAGGGACTTTCTTTAGCTTCCTAGCAGGTTATGTCTCAGGTTATATAGAATAAGATTGATGTGCTGGGCAGTGGGGCTGGTTTAATTATACCCAAAGGCCAGCCTCAGGGGATGCAGAGTGGTTGGAGCAGGGCTACAAAGAGCCTGGCCCTCCAGGTGAATTAGACCCTGTACCCTAGCTTCCAGAGGGAGGGGCATCCTTCCAGCTATTCCTGCTGTGACAGATGACCCTCTTGCTGGCTCTGTAATTTGGAGGCAGTTGTATGGGGAGCTGGAGATGAACTAGAGGTGGGTGGCCTAACCCTGGTCCACAGCAGCTTAGGCTCCCCCAGCTCCTCTTCCCCCTAGCTGATCTGCTCCCATTACCTATTCCAGATGATCCCAAGAAGAGGAAGACCAGAGGGTGTTCTTCGTCATACCAGCCATTCTCCTTCCTCCGGATCGCTAGGGCCAACACACAAGACAGGGGACGGGGAGGGAGGCAGATAAATCAATGACACAAAAGGCAGGATAATTATCACTAAGTATACAATATGTTTTACTGCTCTGCGCCCACTCAAAGTCCTCACTACCATTAGTGCTGCCTAATCTGATTAGCTGGCAAGGCCCCTAGAGATACCTAATCAGGTTAGCATGGATTTGGAAAGCTGCCCAGAGCAGATTTCGGATAAAGTTTTCCAGGATGAGCACTCAGCGTTGCCAGGGAAACTGAAAGGCGGGTGAATGGAGGTGAAGGGGGCTGGGGGCTGGTGAAGGAGAATTTGAGAGGAACTTTAGCTCTCAACTGGTTACCCATCTACTTAACCACTGGTGGGAGACTCAGCCTGCCTCCAACGCAAATGGGAGAGGCAGAAGCCCACAGGAGGTCCCTGGGGATATGGGGTGTGAGCTCTGGACTCTTTCCCATTTGGGAAAACCAAGGTCTGGTCTGCTGTCTGGAAATACAGTCAAATGCACTTTCTGGAAGCCAGTTAAGTAGTGGAGCTCAGGGCATGAAAGGGTGAGCCATTTGGTTAACATCTCCACTAACCATGGCCTCCAGGGGTTTGGGGTGGGACAGAGATGGGGGGAATGGGATAGATCTGTACTAGGTTCCCTAGGGGAGCAGCTTTGCTAGAACCAGACCTGACCTCTCCTCTCCAGGAGGAAGTATATAATGAAGGGCTGTGCATTTAAGGTAAGGAAATTACATGCTCAAGTACAGAGTGGGAGAGTCAGACTTGGAAGCATCCTCAAGTATAAAAGCAGGAGGCAGAACTATCAGAAGATGAACCATTATTGAACATACTATCTACTAGGCATAGTTGGAAAAATCACTAACATTTTATTACTCAAAACCTACATAAAGCATTTCCAAGAGGAAACTCTCAGCTCCATTATTCTGAACAGGAAACTGAGGCAAGAGAGAAAGAGATTTGCCTATGTTACACAACTAGATTACTAGTTGACTGGCAGAGATGGAAGACTTGCTTCTTTCTCTAAACTGGTCCTTTTGTGTCACATAGAGCTGCTTAAAAAAGCAAGCATCACTTTGGGTTACATTAATGGTTACATGGCAGTCAGAGCAGGAGGGGACAGAGCGCTATGCAATGTCAAGGTCAGTTTGCAGATGGAACAGCATGTATGGTCTGGTTCCCAGAGAGTCAGGGGGAGAGTAGAAAAGGGATATATGTCAGAGGACAAGGCCCAGAAACTAAGTCAACTGAAAAAAGAGTTGATGGCCTTAGGGATGTGTTTGCCAGTCTTGAGGTATAAAGATCCTAAATACTATACTGTGTGGTACGATCCATACGGTTGGGTTTCAAAGAAGAGGCTGAAGAAGCCAAGGAAGGCTTTTGAAAGAAGTGGGACTGATGATGTACCATGGAGGCTGGGTAGGATCTGGAGAGCAAAGGTGGCCAGCATGACAGAAGTGGAGAGACAGGAACACACATGAGCAGCGGTGGGTGGGATCAGATTACAAAGGTCTCAAATAGTAGAAGCTCAGGTCCATGCTGTGGTCTTTCTTTTTTCTTTTTTTTATGCTGTGGTCTTTCTTAGGTCAATCTCTAATGCTGCTACTTCAAATACTTGGTAGTTCTGGCCTCAGCAGAAATAGGGGGAAACTGTGTGACTCATGGACATCAGACTAGCCACTTTGCCTGCCTGGGAGAGGCTAAAAAATGCTAAGGGGCCCGAGAAAATGCCACCCAACCTCTCCCCTGGGCTAGGTCCAAGGCATCACTAAACTAACTGGCCCGGTGTTCTGTAAGGCCCGGCTCTTCAGGGACCCCAGAGGCCTCACAGGTACCTGAAGTCTGAGGATGAAGGGGAGAAGTCCAAGCCTGGCTGAGAGAGAGTCCCCAAGTGTCCTGAATAAAACAAGAACCCAGGGGTGGGGATATTTGGAGAGCTAGAGATATTATAAAATGACAAGGCTAGACTTTTGCAAACACTAGGTGTGGATGTCTGTTGGGGTGGTGGTGAAAGGGATCATCTGAAAGGAGTTAAAATTCTTCCCCAAAATGGCTGAGTTGAGAATCTAGGTTGAAAAGAAGCTGAGCATAAACTGGGTTCAGGCTTCATGGGGTATCTGGAGAAGAAGAAGTGTCCAGGTATGACTTAGGTGGCCTGGGGTGCGGGCAGGGGGTCCCCAGGTATCATACACCTGAGGTTCTGATCTGGATTTCTCTTTCAGGGAAGCTGTCCAGCCCACCAAGAGCTGCACACTCCAGGGCGATGCAGTTCTAACATACCGAGGAGAATGTGCAATTGGATTGTGCCTGCGGCCTTCTTTTCTCCTTCTTTTCTAATAATGCACCTGAGAGAAAGCTCTTTATAATGCCAGGCAGACCCTTGCACAGCTGTCACTGGTCAATTCTTCCAGACCCAGGGCATGAGTCTGGGGTGGGCTTGATCTGGGCCCCCTGTGAAACAGGCGAAATGCCAACCATTAAACAATTACAACTCTGGATATTTCTAATAATATCTGAAGAGAAAAACGGCCAAGCAGATGGTGTCCGACAGAATGAAAAATGGAAGCAGCTAGGAAGGACTGAGGAAGGTGGGCACCAGGAGGTGTGGTAGGCAAGGTGGCTGGGAGCCTGGAGGGTCCTGTCAGGGCAGGACAGAGGCTGGGACAGACAGAGACCTGAAAAGGCCCATGTAGGTACTGGCACTCTCACTGTGAACCATCGAAGGCAGCATCTCACTCTGCTAACACTTCACAATCTTTAAAGAACTTCTGTAGATATAACTTCATTTGAGCCTCCTTGTGAACCGATGAGGCAGGGAACTCTATAGATGAGGAAATATGTACAAAGAAGTTATGTAACCTGCTCAAGGTTACACAGGTAAATAAATGAAGATGCTGGGTTTACCCCCAGCTCCGGCTGTCTTTTGAGGAGCTGAGGGAAAGGAGTTGGCTTGCTTCAGCCACAGCATCTCCTCATACCCTTGCCTCACCTGGAAAACTGTCTGGCTCGAGCAGCCATTCAACAAGGGTTTCATGAGCCCCTGTTCCTGACCTCTGCTCTTGGGCATGAGATGATGCCAGGGTCCCCTTTATTGGCTGGTCTCATCCCTGCAAGCAGGACCAGTCCCAGTGCCTCCTTGATGGGTTCTTCCTACCAGATCACCTGCTCCTGGCCATGTCCACCACTACTGGACCATCTTAAAACTTACCTGCAACAACTCTTTTTGATGAACTCCACCAACCCACTCCTGGGGTCTGTATTCTCTTATCTGTGTTCATCTAAGGGGTTGTAGGTGGAGAAGGTAGGAGTTACAGAAACTAGTTTGGAACCTTGACTCTGCCACTTACTAGTTGATTGACTTTGAGTAAAACATTTATTCCCTTAGAGCCTCATTTTTTTAAATCTATAAAATGGGAATACAATACATGCTGAGTCAACCCCACACGAAGATTAAATGAGTTCATGATTATGAAAGCATTCTGTAAGTTGCAAGAAGTGGAATAAGAGTAAAAATAATGGTAGTCATAGCGCAGCAGTGGAAGTAGCCACTACAGCTTTGGTTATTTCATAGATATCTCTTTCCTCCTAAGAATAAGGAGAAGCAGGTATTATCTCCATTTTGCAGAAGAGGAGAATGGGCTCAGAGAGGGGCAGTGTAAGGGGTTTCATCACCTGTGCCTTCATATCCAGGGATGGGGTATGCTCCAACCTCACTGTGCATTCCGTGGGAGCAGGTACCAGGAGTCATATTTCCAAAGGGATGTTTGGGAATAGCCTAACAGTGGCATAATGCTTGAGGACTAAACAAATTAATCCTTGCTCTTTCTAGAACCACAAGAGGGAAAGAACAGGTACTTTACGCCCATTTTACAGAGAAGAGTGAGGCCTGGATCTAAGAGTCTCCTATGGCTCCAAGTAGTTATTACTACCCTTGGGTGAAAAGGCTCTGCTCTCTTCTTAACCCCTCTCTGGGAGCTTATCCATTTGTTCAGAAAATAAATTCTGTGATGGGTGCTGGGGCACCTACAAAAAAACCTAAAATAAGGTCTGTGTCTTTTTTTTGTTTGTTTTGTAAATCCTCAACTGAGGATAGCCCTCCCCCTACCCCCAATTGATTTTTAGAGAGAGAGAAAGGAAGGGGGAGAGAGAGACACACATGGATGTGAGAGAGACACATCGATTGGTTGCCTCCTGCATGTGCCCAAACAGGGCTGAGGATCGAACTTACAACCCAGGTAGGTGCCCTTGACTGGGAATCAAACCCACGACCCTTCAGTGAGTAGCTGACACTCTAACCACTGAGAAACACTGGCCAGGGCAAGGTCTGTATCTTTTTTTTTTTTTTTAGATACACATATTTTAATTGATTTTTTACAGAGAGGAAGGGAGAGGGAGAGGGAGTTAGAAACATCCATCAGCTGTCTCCTGCACACTCCCTACTGGGGATGTGCCCACAACTAAGGTACATACCCTTGACCAGAATTGAACCTGGGACCCTTCAGTCCGCAGGCCGATGCTCTATCCACTGAGCCAAACCGGTTAGGGTAAGCTCTGTATCTTTTAAATGAACGTGGCTATGAAAACTGTGGGCTCACTGGGAGGAGTGTGGGAAGAGCCTTTTGTGCCTGACATTTGTGCCTGAAGGATGAGGGGGAGATAGCTAGGCAGTCTGGGTATGATGGGACATCCCAGAAAGACTGTGTGTGTACAAAACCAAAGTGAAGGGAAAAGAGCTACCTCCTCCCTCGAACCCAGCCTTTGCCTCCATCAGCTCAAGCTTCTGGGACAATCTGGGCAGGCTGACTCATCCTTCCTGGTAAGTGCTAGTGATCTACTATGGGAGATTTAAAAAATTAACTGGGAACATGTTTGTTCCATGCTTGTGGCATCTCCTAGGGCAGTGGTCGGCAAACTCATTAGTCAACAGAGCCAAATATCAACAGTACAACGATTGAAATTTCTTTTGAGAGCCAAAATGTTTAAACTTAAACTTCTTCTAACGCTACTTCTTCAAAATAGACTCGCCCAGGCCATGGTATTTTGTGGAAGAGCCACACTCAAGGGGCCAAAGAGCCGCATGTGGCTCGCGAGCCGCAGTTTGCCGACCACGGTCCTAGGGGAACCAGTCCCTTCACAGGGACTCCCTTGGTTTGGAGTCACCTAAATGTCCATTAGCAATTTCCTGTCTACAGCTCGCAGGTTCAAGGAGCACAGCACGTATCTGCTGACTGAGTGGATAGGGGAGCTTCCAGTGTGGAGGATGATGAGAGAATAGTCTTTAAGGTTTGGCTTAGTGGATAGAGCGTTGGTCTATGGACTGAAGGGTCCTGGGTTCAATTCCAGTCAAGGGCACATGCTCGGATTGCGGGCTCAATCCCCAGTAGGGTGTGTGCAGGAGGCAGCCAATCAGTGATTCTCTCTTACCACTGATGCTTCTCTCTCTCCCTTCCTCTCTGAAATCAATAAAAATATTTTAAAAAATGCAAAGAACAGCTTTTGCTGAGCTCACCCACTGTGTGTGTGTGTACTTCCGGTAGGCACTACTAGAGGGAAGAGCGACACTCTTTCAGAAAGAGGCTGAGATGAGAATCAGTGTTGAGACTAGGCAAAGTATCAAAAGGGCTAAAATTTCCTTCACTGGGGTTCAACAATGTTTTACACATCTGTGTGCCCAATCCTGGGGAAACAGCTGAATGTGAGGTAGTTGCTGACCTCTGGAAGGAGAAAGACATACAAAATAATACCCTGTGGTAAGTGCAGTAGTAAATGGTGTCCACAAGAAGCCTAGAGAAAGGGCCCTGCATCCAGATGAAGGGCTAAGGAAGGCTTCCTGGGGAAGGCCTGGGCCCTGAGTGTCTCAGTAGACCAGTGGAGGGCAGGGCCACCCAGGCAACAAGCACAGCAGGGACACAGGAGAGAGAGCTGATGTGGTGAGGTGTGGAGGTGGAACTATAAGCACTTTCTAAATTAATCACTACCACCCCACAACTCAGAAATGACCTGGATAGTTCTCAATTCAGAAACAGGAATCCAAAGGAGGGCCCAGGAAGGTACAGGGCATGGACAGATTACATTTTGGATTAGTCAAAGAGGGAAGTGAAGCATGAGATAGAAGGGTGCACCCACTGTATGCCAAGTGGCTGATGCTGAGATTCTGAGTTCGGGCCCAGCCTCAGCACAGAAGAGCAGTTGGATAGCAGTGCTTCCCTGAGGGAGTTCAAGGGCTTCAGAGTCAACTGTGACCAAGTGCAATAGGTATTGGGGACAGGCACCCAGAAAGAGGGAGCCACAGGGCAGCTTCCAGGTGTGCAGGCTGATTTGCTGCCCAGAGAAGGCTGTTCAGAGCAAGTCTGGGGAATAACATGTCCACCGGCGGGGTTGAAGGTCAAGTAGTATGGGTGTTGTAATGAACTATTTCACTACAGTCACATTCCCAGTATGCTTGTGAACTACTAGAGAGCAGGTGTACAGCTTCACCTTTCTCAGAGCACATCACAGAGATGGACAAGGGGCCATATCAAATTAATTAATTCAACAAACTGCACTAAGCATCTACTTTGAACAGACTGCTGTGCCAGAAATTGTGAAAACAGAAACAATTTAGTCATGGTCTCTGCCTTCAGAAGTCTACAGTCTATTATTGCTCCTGAACTGAGTCAAGCTAAGTAAAAACCAGCCAGAGTGTGGGAGACAGGCAGGGCTGGGGTGGGGAAAGAACCAGAAGAAAAGGAATTCCACACAGATGGCAGCATCAACAAATGAAGAAAGATCAACAAAGCATGTGCAGGAAAGCAGAAGCAGCTGGGGCGGCTGGTGGCATCACTGGTGGATGCAGGGCAAAGTGGGGCAGCAGCAGGGATGGGCCCTGTGTGCTGGGTTACGGCAACAAGGGCCACTCAAGGGTTTTAAACAGGGGGCTTGTTACAAAGCTCACTCCAGTTGGGAAGAAGCGATTATACCGGAAGAAAAGGAAGCAGAGGCCAGCAAGGCGGCTACTGTGTGGTTCAAATGTTGAGCTGGAACAGTGGTATTAAGAACAGAGGAGAGAGGCCAGGTTTGAGATGCATGTAAGAGGCAGAATGATAGAACTTGATATTTGATGAGGGAGGGAGGGGCCAACAAAACATCTAAGTTTTTATTTAGGCGGTGCTTTTACTGAGACAGGAACAGAGGAGGTGGGCAGGCTGGAGAGGGGAGTGGAGTCTAGTGCTGAATGTGCTGGACAGACAGCTAGTTGCCTTTCTGAAGAGGACGGTGGGAAACAGAGGCTCTTGAACTCCCAGGAGGTCTGCCTGACAGGGCATCCCAACCTACCCCATGACCAGGAACAGCTCTGGATTCTGAAAGGAAAGCCTTGCTTTCAATGCCAAGCCTCTGGCTTATGGTATGTAGGTTGGCCCTGCTTTGGCTCCAGTGACCCTAGAAGACTAGAGAGGCCATAGGGGCCTGGGCTGTGGGGCTGGTGCGTTATCTCCACCATTTGTAAGGTGGTAACTGAGCGCCAGCCTTGCTAGAAAAGCCCTGCAGCTGGGGATCACACTGATAAATTCACTGTATTACTTTGCACAAATCAATATCCCAGCACTTACCAGGGGTTGATGTGACCGAAATTGGTTTCAGCCAATTCGAGAGGGTAATAAATGGCCATTTATCAAATCAATTCATTCTGAGGCACTTCTCTGGCTGCCCATCCTCATGGTACCCCTGGGTGCCAGGGTCCACCCAGCTAGTCCCTAGCACACATGTGACACTAGCCTGGAGGACCCAGGGAGGCCTGGCCTACCCTCTACATCTGCCTCCCATTCTGCACCTCCTTCAGTCTTGAGGTCCCAAGGCACTGGCTGTTGCCTGCCTACCACAAACCCTGACCCAGAGAGTGCCTCAGGCTCCACATGGGTAGATAGCTGAGCATTATCTGGCCATTATCAGTGTGATCCCCGCCTTAGGGCTTCTAGCAAGGTGGGCACATAGTTACTGCCTTACAAATGGAGTTGATGACTTACCAGCCCCAGAGACCAGGCTCCAATAGCCTCTAGTCTTTTCTGGAGTCAGGAGGACCATTACAGGGTCAACTTACCTACCACAGGACAAGAAGCAGGGCCTTCCTGATCTGAGGCAGATTTTAGGTGACAGAATGGAGCTTTGGATAGAAGAAAGAACTCAGGGCAGACATTCTGACAGCCCTTAGGAGGGGGAAAGCTGAATCATCTACTCTTGCTTGGGTGCACTCAAGGGGAGGCAGATGGGTGGGCAGCAGACGTCTGTAGGACTAGGGAAAGACACCAGCCTGGGGCTGGGAACTAAGGGTCAGTCCCAGTTTGAAGGAAACAGCTGTGGGCCTGACCTACAGAGCACAGTGCCCATCCCTAGACGGTCAACATTTTAAGGACAGGGACTAGGTTTTATTCAGTGTTGCCTGGCACACATTGGAAAGAGCATGTGCTTTAGAATCAGGCTGTCTGGATCTGTTCCCCAGCACACAGGCGAGGAAACTGATGCTCAAAGAAGCTAAGTGACTGGCCTGAGTGACACAGCTGGTAACTGCTGACCTGCTATTCAAGCCCACGTTGGTTGAAGTCTTCCTATCTCAATGTCCTTCTCCTCTCCCCCCAACTCTTACTTCTGGGAGCTTCATATCGTACGGGCTTGAGAAGCTGGTGAGAAGCAAGAGGTCAGAGGAGCAGGCAGCATGCTGGGAAAGTGCCGTGTCAGAAGCAGAGGGAAAATACTATGATGGCAGCTGCAGTTCTGGCCCAAATGCACAGGAGACTCCAGCAGGATATGCTCTCTTAGATCTCTGCCTAGGTAATCTATTTCTCCGTAGGCTACTCCTTCTCTCTCCAAACCCTGAGAGCTCCCAACATCTCCCGTCCTGCCACTTCAGACACAATGTTGGCAAAGAAGTGGGAGGTTGCCACCTCTAAGGTGGTGCCTGAAGGTGGAGGGCAGCTTGGTAAGGTTTGGGCCTGAGCAGTGGGGCCTTATATATTTAAAAACTCTTTCCCTGGCTCCTGTGTGTGCCAGCAGGCAGCCTTCTGACTCTCGTTGTGAGGCAACTCTGATCACTGAGACACTTTTTTTTAAAAAAAAGGCAACTTGCCAAAACCGGTTTGGCTCAGTGGATAGAGCGTCGGCCTGTGGACTGAAAGGTCCCAGGTTCGATTCCGGTCAAGGGCACGTAACTTGGTTTGTGGGCACATCCCCAGTAGGGGGTGTGCAAGAGGCAGCTGATCGATGTTTCTCTTGTTTCTCTCTCATCGATGTTTCTAACTCTCTATCCCTCTTCCTTCCTCTCTGTAAAAAATCAATAAAATATATTTAAAAAAAAATAAATAAAATTAAAAAAAGGCAACTTTATTATTTTTTTTATTTTAAAATGTTTTTATTGATTTCAGAGGGAGAGAGAGATAGAAACATCAATGATGAGAGAGAATCATTGATTGGCTGCCTCCTGCAGGCCCCCTACTGGGGAATCGAGCCGCAACCTGGGCGTGTGCCCTGACTAGGAATCGAACCTTGGACCTCTTGGTTCATGGGTTGACGCTTAACCACTGAGCAACCCCGGCCAGGCACTAGACACTTTTATCTGTTGATCAGGTTGGGCCCCTGACGAGGGCTCATGGCAACCACATGAGTCCCACGGGTATATGTGAGAATGATGAAGATCAGGCTGGGCTGTGTGTCACAGGGACAACCACTTTCACTTTCAATTACTCCTCTAATTGGTTTCCTAGCACTGAAAATGCCACCCCAGAATATCCCAGAGGGGCGCCATAAGTTCAGCCTGATGTCTCCTTTCTCAGTGAGTGGAACCTGGTACTTTCTTTTTTTTTTTTTTTTTTTTTTTAAATATATTTTATTGATTTTTTACAGAGAGGAAGGGAGAGAGGGATAGAGAGTTAGAAACATCGATGAGAGAGAATCATCGATCAGCCGCCTCCTGCACACCCCCCACTGGGGAAGTGCCCGCAACCAAGGTACATGCCCTTGACCGGAATCGAACCCGGGACCCTTCAGTCCGCAGGCCGACGCTCTATCCACTGAGCCAAACCGGTTTTGGCAAGAACCTGGTACTTTCTTTGGCAGTTGCTGGACTGCATCTGCTGCCACCAAATACTTGGAGAGAGGCAGCAACACGTGAGTGGGACTGACTAAGACACAGCAGGGCAATTTTTTAAACTTGAGCTGAGCATCAGAATCACCAGCAGGGACTGTTATGGGTTGCTGTGTTTTATCCCGTTTTTGATTCTACAGGCCTGGGGTGAGGCCTGAGATCTGCATTTCTAACAAGTTCCCAGAGGATGTTGATGATACTGATTTAGAGACAATGCTTTGAGAGCCACTGCCTTTGGGATGTCCCCTTTTCTAAGCTGGGCTTGGTTCCGCTGCCCTTGCTGCCTTTGAGATCACCTCAGGGAGTCATGTATCTGGGTCAGAAAACAATGGGGAGGCCATCATCTTTAGCAGACCCTAGTCCTATATTTCTTTCCAGTGGGGTCAGCATGGGTAGGAGGGCTATTAGGTTAGGGGTTATATCAGTGAGTAGTCTGGCTCCCAGGGGTCAAAGTAGGGACATAAGAGCTTCTGAGGTGAAGAAGAAAGCACTCTAGACTTGTTCAGGATGTTTTAATCTAAAACTGAGGCAGTGGCAAAAGACAAAAGTTCTAGTTCTGGCTCAGCTGCTACATTACTAGTGATGAACAAGCTCCCATTCCTCTCTAGGTCTGTTTCCTCACCTGAAAAATGGGGACATGGGGAACAGTGGACCAGATGAAGGTCAGAGTTAAATTGTAAACACAGGAAAAGCAGCCTTGAGCAATTATTTAAGTGCTCTGTGTCTCAGCTTCCTCATCTGTAAAATGGGGATTTAATGGTACCAACCTCACAGGAAGGGAGGATTAAATGACAGAACACATGCAAAGAGCTTATTACAGCCTGGCACATAGAAAGTATGTCAAAAAGTGTTAAGTTATAATATGCAATACTATTATGGTGACAGCAGGATGTGCACTTCATTGCTAGCATCTTCCATACTCACCTGCACCCACTGTGGCAATGGCATTCTCCTGGCCAATGATGTGCTCCTTTAGCCGCTGCTCCAGTGGAAATCGGCGCCGCTCCTCAGCTTCACGCTTCCGCTGCTTCTCCTGGTACTGTGGGGAGAGAGCAAAGGTGCTCAGGAGTCGGGGCCCAGCAGCATCCTAGTTTTATTCTATCCCTGACGTAGGGGATAAAACACAGGCCTGGCTCCCCAGGGGTCAGGATTCACAGCTCTGGCTGATGACCCCTGGAAGCCCAGTCCTCCCTCAGTCCTCTCGTTCTACCCCTCACCCCATCTCCTTACCTCAGGTGGTCACTGCCCAGAGTGCTGGCTAACCCTGCTAGTAAAATAACCCTACTACTAAATTAACCCTTGATTCTGAAGTCTGACAGAAGACCTGGGTTTGAATCCCAGATTTATCACTTACAAAATGTGCTTATCACCTGAAGCAAGTTACTTCACCTCAGTTTTATCTATCAATGAGGGATTAAATATGATGATATATAATGTGCCTAGCATCATGGCTGGCATGTAGTAAGTGCTCAGCAAATATTCTTTCCACTTATTCTCTTGAAAACCTTTTTGGTTTTCAAATCAGAGCTATGAACACCTTCCACTTCAATGATACTGCATTTCAATTAAACACAATTATTCAGCAATTGCTATGTGCTGGGCCCCATGATGGAAAGGTGGGTTGGGGAGAAGGAAGAGAACTGTGCTCTGCCCCCTGGGAGGTTCTAGTGATGCTGAATATTTGGCATGTGCTGGCCCTGGGCGAGGTCCCTTTCAGTAAAGGCAGAAGCTCCTGAGCTTGGTCACACTTCGAGGAAGAAGAGGAGAGCAAGGCCTTGCCCTCAAGGAGCTCAAAGTTGGGCCAGGGAGGTGAGGCAGGGTCTGTGCACAAATATTTCTCAGGCAGAACCATCCAATTTCCTCACAGTTCTAAAGCATGCATGCCCATTCCTAGCCCCATGCCTATCACTACCACCTCCTCCTCCACCACCACCCAAAAAACAAACAAAAAAACACCCTCCAACTACTTGAAAGCAAGTTTGTTGCACGAGCCTGTATTCTAAAATCAGTGATGAGCTCCCTGAGGGAAGGCACTATTTTTCACTCACTATTTCTAGCAGAAGTCCTGGCACAGTAGAGGCACCTAGTGAATGACTACAAAAATGAATTTGATGACAAATATAAAGAGGAACTAACAGCTAGACTGGGTGGTGTAGGAGTATAGAAAAAGAAGTGAAGGATACACAAAGTGTGGGACATTTTTTGGGTGGAGGCTTCCTGGGAGATGGGAAGCTTGCAGAAGCTGGAGTAATGGGCTAGGCCAGTGGTCGGCAAACTCACTAGTCAACAGAGCCAAATATCAACAGTACAACGATTGAAATTTCTTTTGAGAGCCAAAATTTTTAAACTTAAACTTCTTCTAATGCCACTTCTTCAAAATAGACTTGCCCAGGCCATGGTATTTTGTGGAAGAGCCACACTCAAGGGGCCAAAGAGCCGCATGTGGCTCGCGAGCTGCAGTTTGCCGACCACGGGACTAGGTGGAAGTTGTGGGACTCTGTGGAGAACAGGGGGGAAGGGTGAGTGCATGGGTACCATGAGAAAGCACTTATGGAAGCTGGGGGGCAGGGGAAGAAAGCAGGTCTTGGAGTAGAGAATTCAGGAGGCTCTTTCCCTCAGACCTCTACAACACTGACAGATTTCTAGAAAGCATGCTGCCAAGATAAGGCCCTGTCACAAAAGTTGTGGTTGCAGATTGCTCTTGCGGGCAGAGTGGATGAAAAATACCTGCTGCTTGGGCAGTGTTTTCCTGTTACGGTAGTGACCTTGACAGAAGTTAAAAAAAATAAATAGCAAACAATCCAATTTTGGTTGTTGCTATCAGTCTGTAACTGAAAGCTCCCATCAGTCCTGGGGTTTCATGTGGAGCAATAATTCGGCGCCAATCCCAGTGGAGCGACGCTTGCCGGTTGGAATCCAGAGTATCACTGTGCAGCTCCCTCAGGCGCCACATACATCACCTGGCTCTGAAGACTCCAGTCATATATCTGCCTCCTCCTCCTCCCTGCCCACCCAGTCCCTTTCAGCACGCGGTCCATGAGGCTAGAAGGCTCTGATGGTGAGATATACACAGGCTGGCTGGTACAGCCCCGGCTAGTGCACTGGCCAGCTTACAGTCCATCAGGCAGACCATGGAAGGAGCTCGAAGTGATGGAAACCAGCCTCCACTAGTTTGTTGGGTCTGTTTCCTTACTTCCCCTCAGTGATGGGTATCCCCACCGCTAGGCCTTTTGCTCACACTGCTCCCTCACCACAGAAGTCTCTCCACTCCCACCCACCTCCAAGAGCCTTGGTGATCTCAGCTTCAATACTGTATTGTCTAAGAACCCTCTTGTAAGGCTTCCTGCCTGCCGCAGGCCCTGTGGAGCACTTATTTGACTGCCTGTTTCTCTCTCTTTTCTAATCCATAAAGTTCTTAATGACAAAGCCTAAGTTGTATTCTTCTCTATAGCTCCAGCACTTAGCACAGGGCCGGGCACACAGGAAGAGTCAATACATGTTGCCAAATGAATGAGATAACTACCATTTGTGGACTAGCTGCTGTGCGCCAGGCACTGTACTCAGCATTTTATACATAGCATCATATTTTTTTGTTTCCTCTATTTTATTTTTTAAAAAAATTATCTTTATTGTTGAAAGTATTACATATATGCCTTTTTCCCCCATTGATCCCCGCCATCCCACACTCACACCTCCCAGGCCTTCATCACACTATTGTCTGTGTCCATGGGGTATGCATATATACGCATATAAGTTCCTCAGTTAATCTCTCCCTCCCCATCCCCACCCTCACCTTCCCTCTGAGATTTGTTAGCCTGTTCCATGCTTCTATGTCTCTGGATCAATTTTGTTTATCAGTTTATTCTGTTCATTAGATTCCATATGAGTGAGATCATGCGATACTTATCTTTCTCTGACTGGTTTATTTTGTTTAGTATAATACTCTTCAGGTCCCTCCATGCTGTCTCAAAGGGTAAAAGATCCTTCTTTTTTACAGCTGCATAGTATTCCCTGGTGTAAATACCAGTGTTTTTTTTTATCTACTGATGGGCACTTGGGCTGAGATTTACAATCTTAGCTATTGTAAATTGTGTTGCTATGAACATAGAGGTGCATATATTCTTTCTTCTTTTTTAAAAAAATATATTTTTTTATTGATTTCAGAGAGGAAGGGAGAGGGAGAGAAAGATAGAAACATCAATGATGAGAGAGAATCATTGATCGGCTGCCTCTTGCACACCCCCTACTGGGGATTGAGCATGCAACCCAGGCATGTGCCCTGACTGGAATCGAACATTCAGTCCACAGGTCAATTCTCTGAGCCAAACTAGCCAGGGCTCTTCTTTTTTTGTTAATCCTCACTCAAGGATAGTTTTCCATTGATTTTAGAGAGTGGAAGGGGCCGGGGGGGGGGGGGGGGCGTGGGGAGAGAGAGAAACATTAGTGTGAGAGAGACACATCGATTTGTTGCCTCCTACATGTACCCTGACTGGGGATCAAGCCTGCAACCGAGGTAAGTGCCCTTGACAGGAATTGAACCTGGGACCTTTCAGCGGGCCGATGCTCTATCCACTGAGCCAAATTGGCTAGGGCCATATATTCTTTCTGATTGGTCATAGCATCATATTTAATTCTTACAGTTGTCCCCATCTGAAGTTTGGCTCCTCTTTTGGCTCACAGTGGGGCAAGGCATGTGGCGCAAAGAAGCTTTGCTCCAGACAGAGCTGAATTCAAACCTCACCTCACCTACCTACTAACTAGCTGACCCTGGGGCAGTTAATTTACCTCCTTGAATTTCATTTTCCTCACTTAGAGGCCCGGTGCACGAAATTCGTGCACGGAGGGGGGGGGTGTCCCTCAGCCCAGCCTGCATCCTCTTCAATTTGGGACCCCTCGAGGGATATCCGACTGCTCGTTTAGGCCCGATCCCATCGGGCAGTTGGACATCCCTCTCACAATCCAGGACTGCTAGCTCCCAACCGCTCGCCTGCCAGCCTGCCTGATTGCCCCTAACTGCTTCTGCCTGCCAGCCTGATCACCCCCTAACCACTCCCCTGCCAGCATGATCAATGCCTAACTGCTCCCCTGCTGGCCCAATTGCCCCTAACTGCCCTCCCTTGCTGGCCTGGTCACCCCCTAACTGCCCTCCCATGCAGGCCTGGTCTCCCCCTGCCCACAACTGCCCTCCCCTGCAGGCCTGGTCCCTCCCAACTCCCCTCCCCTGCAGGCCTGGTCACCCCTAACTGCCCTGCCCTGCAGGCCTGGTTCCCCCCAACTGCCCTCCCCTGCAGGCCCGGTCACCCATAACTGCCCTCCTTTGAAGGCATGGTCCCCCGCAACTGCCCTCCCCTATAGGCCTGGTCACCCCTAACTGCCCTCCCCTGCAGGCCTGAACGCACACAACTGCCCTCCCCTGCCAGCCATCTTGTGGTGGCCATCTTGTGTCCACATGGGGGCAGCCATCTTGTGTGTTGGAGTGATGGTCAATTTGCATATTACCTCTTTATTATATAGGATTTCTAACATGGGGCTGGTACTCATGCCTAACTTGCAGGATCCTTGGGGATGTTGGTGGAGATTAAATGAGAGAGTGTATACAAAGCACCTGACAGAGTATCTGGTACACAGCGAATGTGTATGAGGAAGTGGTATGTAAGAGACTCAAGTGGAGGAGAGCACAGTAGCTGGCCCTTGGGAGGCCTTTGATAATTGCTACTTCTCCTTCACTGCAGTTTGATAACTGATTATGTAACCCAGTGCCATTTATTTATTTATTTATTTATTTATTTATTTATTTATTTAAACTGATTATGTAACCCAGTGCCATTTATTTATTTATTTATTTATTTATTTATTTATTTATTTATTATAACTGATTATGTAACCCAGTGCCATTTATTTATTTATTTATTTATTTATTTGAACTCTTTATTTACTGAAACTCTTTAAAATAATGTAATCTGCGTGGAGTTCCATACATAAAGAAAAGAGTTGCTCTGGCTCAGGTAGAAGCCAGGAGCTAAGTCCACTTGGATGCCCCCACTGCCCTGGAAGTGGCCCCCGACTCCTTCCCCTAGGAACCCAGCAGGGCAAAGTCCCAACACCAACAGGGTTCTGAGTATACCTACTATGGCTCATCTCTGCCTGTCAGTTTTCCTTACATGGTACAGAATTCCGCCATTGATCTGTGGGGCCTCATAGAACATATCTTTTTCCTTTGCTGCATGCCAAGCCTAACATGACTTTGTCACCACTTTGCTGATTTGGGTACAATGTTCATAGTCTCTTTGTCTTCTCCAGGGAAACATTTCTACTTCCTGTAACTCTTCTTCAGAGTCATGATTTTACGCTACCTTAGAATTCCTGTTATTTTCTTGGGCAAGAAGAAAGGGTCCTTAACTTCTATGGGGGTCAGGGTGGGGAAAGGTTACACTGTGATTTGGGTGGTTTCTCAGGGGCTTTCCAGATAGTCCTGGGAAAGAGTTAACCTATGGCCTAAATCTAAGCATGTCCCGACTCTCTACCAGCCTGGAACCCTAAATATCTATTCAGAAAAACTTTTGAAAATGCAGAATTTTGGGTAAAAATGTACAGGATACTGAGATTAAACCAGATAGGTTACAGATTCATTCTCTTTTCCTAATGCTTAGCACAGACATTGTACAAAAAAAATGTACTGAATGAATGACTTTTTAACTATATGAGCCCAGGCTTGTGAAAAGCAAGCCAGCGGAAGAACCTAGAAAAGGAAAATACTTGGTCTGCATATACTCTTCTTGGGAAAGAGGAGAGAGGAGAATGGGAGAAGGCACTTGGGAAGGGTTCCATAAATAGGGACTACTATTGTTCTTGGCTTTTTGAGGAAATGGGGAGGAAGACTACAGGGACTAAGGTCAAGGCCATGCTTTGACAGGGCTCCACTAGAGAAGATAAGTAGGTGACCCAGCCTACAGAAGCAGAGGGTACTGGGCTGAGAGGCACTAGGAAGAAGCCACCCAGGAGCTCAGGAGTGGGGGAGTGATCATCTTCTTAATAAAAGCCATATGCAATTAGCTTCAGAAGCCCTCACCTGGAGCCAGCAGCAACCAGCTCCCTATGCTGCATCTTGGCTGGATATTCGCTGCCACTGGTTTCCATCACTCTTGATTTAACATGGCACCCCTCCTGGCTGTGAGTGCATTTACAGGAAAGGGCTGGGAGGCCGAGGCAAAGCCTAGTTGGGCTCGCTCAGAGGTGGGAAGTGTTACAGGGAGAGGGGGTAGGTCAGGCACCATTACTGTTGGGCATCCCTTAGAGAAAAGGTCTGATAATGAACCTGGCAGTGTGTTCACTGAGAGGGTAGCTGGGGCGGGGGTGGCAGGCATAACGAGACTCTGGGCAAGAATGGGATAGGTATGGTGGAGGGAAGGGAAGAGAGGCCAAGCTGCAGTTTGCCGCTCATAGGAGTTCAGGGCCACAGAGCACACTGGCTGCTCACAGACTCAGCTATGCCCTATCCTCCTGGCTCCTTGACTCCAACACCAGCTCACATCATAGTTATGCCCTGAAGCTGGGGATCACAGAGAAAGCTGGGTGGGGAGCTCAACAAAAGAGACCAAGGGGCAACAGATGAGACTAGGGAGGGGGATGATGGAAAGAACCCTGAATGGGGAGAATGATGACAAGGGGAGCTCAGGGGATCCAACAAAGGAGCCTAGGGAATGCATAGCAGATGGAAGGAGACTGGGGAATGAAAGTTTCTTGAACTGGCTCATAAAGGACACATTCCTGTAGAGCAGTGGTTCTCAACCTTTCTAATGCTGTGACCCTTTAATACAGTTCCTTATGTTGTGGTGACCCCCAACCATAAAATTATTTTCGTTGCTACTTCTTAACTGTAATTTTGCTACTGTTATGAATCGTAATGTAAATATCTGTGTTTTCTGATGGTCTTAGGCTCTACAGCAGCGGTTCTCAACCTGTGGGTCACGACCCACAGGTTGAGAACCGCTAGCAGGGTCACCTAAGACCATTGTAAAACACAGATATTTACATTACGATTCATAACAGTAGCAAAATTACAGTTATGAAGTAATTAGTCACGGCATTAGAAAGGTTGAGAACCACTGCTGTAGAAGAAGACTGGGCACAGAGCAGGCATCAGTCCCATCAGACTTGGTCATCACTATCATCAATATCTCAGATTCCATTCTCCTATCTTCCAGACCATCTTCCTGTTGCTGCCAGAGCAATAGTAACATGTAAATCGGGTCATATCACTCCTCTGCAAATAGCTGGGTTGATCCAGAGACACGACTGGTGAGAGAAGTTAAAAGGGGCAAGTGAGAAAACGAGTTGTGTTCTTCTCAGTGCATCAAATCAGGAGGCACCTGATGCTCTGTATCCTATAACTGGTGACGTTACTTTGATCACTTGGTTAAGGTGATCGGTGCCAGGTTTCTCCTCTAACATTTTCCCCTTTGTAATTAATAAGTATCTCGTGGGGTAAAAATCTGAGGCAATGTAGCCCTAACCAGTTTGGCTCAGTGGATAGAGCGTCGGCCTGCGGACTGAAGGGTCCCAGGTTTGATTCCGGTCAAGGGCATGTACCATGGTTGCGGGCACATCCCCAGTAGGAGGTGTGCAGAAGGCAGCTGATCCATGTTTCTCTCTCATCGATGTTTCTAACTCTCTATCACTCTCCCTTCTTATCTGTAAAAAATCAATAAAATATATTTTTAAAAAATCTGAGGCAATGTAAATATTTTGTTATTCTTCAAACTTCATTCATTAGTTTTAGCATCCATTGGTGATCTTGCCTGACTTGGGACCAGCTGTTCTAATCCTTGCAGCCCTATGAAGTTGAGAGTATCTCAGCCCTCAAAAAAGAGATAAAGTAAATTAAAGCAAGGTTCCACTGGTAGCAAATAATAGAGACAGAACACTAACTGTTGTAGCCTGACTCCAGCTCCTGCTCTTTCATCCTGGAGATAAAGACCTATTCCCTGCCTTCAGGGAGTTCAGAGTCTATTCAGGAAAATGAGACTTAAAACACAAATTTCATAAGTCTACTTTTAACACAGGACTTCCTAATGAATTTATTAAAAACCAACACCAGACAGTGTTCTTGCCAAAAATGCATAATCTGAGTTGAATTATAAGGAAACCTTAGACAAACCCTAATTGAGGGACAGCCTACAAAATAACCAGTTTGTACTTGTTAGAATATCAAGGTAATGAAAGACTGAGGAACCATTCCAGATCAAAGAAGACTAAAGAGACATGACAACTGAATCCAACTTGGGACCCAGAATTTTCTTTACATGTGTTTTTATTGATGTTGGAGAGATAGAAACATTAATGAGAGAGAAACATCAATCGGCTGCTTCCTGTATGTCCCCTACTGGGGAATGAGCCTGCAATCCAGGCATGTGCTCAGATCAGGAATTGAACTGGTGACCTTTGGGTTCATGGGTCAACGCTCAATCACTGAGCCACACCAGCTAGGCGAATTTTCTTTTCTTGTAAAGAGAATTATTGGAACAACTGGAGAAATCTGAATAATAGCTGTAGATTAGTTAGGATTAATATAATGCTCTGATTTTGAGGCTTGTACTGAGGTTATGTAAGAAAATGTACTTGTTTTTTTGAAAATTCATATAAGTATTTAAAAATAAAGGGGCATAAAATGTATTATTTACTCTCAAATGATTCAGAAAAGATATATAGCTCTCTCTATATATTTATGCATATTTAAGTAATAAAGCAAGTGTGATAAATGTTAATGATTGGTAATCTGCATGAAGTGTTATAGTAAATCATTGTACTCTTTTTTGAAATCATGTAAAAAGAAAAGAAAACAACCCAGGATAATTTTACCCTTGGGGGATGGGGAGTACTGAAAGGGAGTAGAAAGTGAGCTTTTGTGTGCTTATAATAGCTTATTTCTTGACTATTACATTAATATTATGTGTACCTTATACAAGTATATTTCACTAAAAAGTTTTTAAGAAGTTACAAACAAAGAAAGGACAAAGCAAAAACCTGTCCCCATAAAGCAAAGAGTGCTGTCTGGCCCACAGTAAACCTGTAATGAAGGTCAGATAGTGTTTTCATCCCCACAGGACCAAGCACAGGGCCAGGCACCAGCACTCAAAATGAGATACGTAGCAGGGAGCAGGCTGGGAAAGGAAGGGAAGAAATCCCTTTTCACCCTAAACCAGGAGAAATATAACCCTCCTACCCTCCTGCATACCTCACCCCTTCCCTCCTGGAAAGCTTTCTTCAGCTCTGATGGGAGCACCCAGGCTCGAAGCCTTGAATGGGGGCCCCAGGGAGCACTGCATCCCAAGCTACCCCTGAAGCAAATGAAAAAATATAGACATAGGAAATGTGCTTGTGCTTCTGTCACTGGGATATGCAAATAAAATATATATGATAGGTCTATCTGCCTAATATTCCTGCCAATTCATTCTCTGGGTGTGATTAAAATGAGCAATAAATTCCTCGTGAGTCTCGGTGGAGTGAGGATCTGGGAGTAAAGATGCAGGCTGGCACCAGCACGTCCCCCTCAGCTGAATATTCATCATGGAATAGCTCCCCATATTTTTGTTTTATCTGCCATCATGTGCACAGAGATATATTTCTACCTCTCCTTCGTCACTTAGTTAAGACATGAAAATGGTCTAAGCTTTAAGTATTAAACTCTCCATCTAGTGCAGGGGTGGGGAACCTTTATTCTGCCAAGGACTATTTGGATATTTATAACATAATTTGCGGGCCATACAAAATTATTAACTTAAAAATTAGCCTGCTATATTTGGTCAAACATTTAACTTACCCCTAATGCCTGGCAGGGCCAGACCAAATGATTTTGCAGGCTGGATGTTCCCGACCCCTGATCTAGTGAGATCACAGGCTACCTTCTCTAGGAAGCCTGACCTGCTCATTCTGCCTGGAGGAGACCCATGCTTTCTTGGAGCCCCACAAAATCTGTGTAGATCCCTCCCCTAAGGCAAAAGTCAGTCTGTGGGTATCAGAGCTGGGAGTACTCGCATCTCCCCATCCTCCTCTCTCACATGGCCCCCTCAGGGGACAGGAGCTAGGCTTCATCTACCTCTGCATCTTCTTGGAGGTCCCAAGGAGGCCAAGAGAACGGAGTAAACTAACAGTGAGGAGTAACTCATTTGGGCCAATTAAGGTAACAGAAATTTTAGATAAGCAACACCTTTTGAAAGGCAGAGTAAAAAAAAAATTAGGCTAATGGATAATTTTAAAATAGGAAAAACATCAAGAAATAACATTAAGTGAAAAAAGCAGATCCCAAATGAGAAACTAGATCATAACTCAAACACCTTGAGAGTCAAGTAGAAAATATAAATGTTTGACAGACAAGCCCATACAATAGGGAATGGGAAGGCCTGTGGCTAGAGAGTCCACACTCCAACCTCTAAAGCATTACATTCACATTTTAAAAAATTCTAGCTGGCAAAATAAAATATGGCTGCCACTTTGAGATCCCTGGTATATACAAAAAGCCCACCTATATAAATATATATAGGTATGGTCCAGAAAAGGTAAATATAGTATCATAAGAGGAAATCTCTTATTTATATCTCAATAGTTATTTTTAACAACTTGATTTTCTGTAAATCACCTGCTTGCTTTCTTTCAGCTTCAATTTCCCATCTGTAAAATGGAATACTTAGAGCTGCTTCATATGTTTGTTATAGGGTTAGAAAAAATATATATTAGAGCACCTGGCATAGTGCCTGGATACATTATATAAATGGTACCTACTATTATTATAAATAATTAAAAATATTAATAGTGGTTACAAATAGGTAGAAGGACTAGAATGCTTTTAATTGAAATTTAGCTAGTTGACATCTCTTCCTTGGTCTCCCAGGCAGGATTAGAGGCAACCTCTGGGTTTTCAGTGGTGTCATGGTTCGCTTGCCTGTCTCCTTATCAGACTGTGAGCTCCTTCAGTGTTTCACCATCTGTCTTCTTCCCACATAGCCCAGAGCTTGGCACACAGATGTCATTTATAAATATGTACTGAATTATTTAATTCTCTTATTTTACCTTCCTAATTTTATACAATGGGACAGATAGCTTTTATAATTACAAATTTTCTGTAAGGAGCACATATTTGACTGCACAGTGGTAGGTGAAGGTGGAAGAGGCTGAGCTGGGTGGCAAAGGACACTGGATGGATAGAAGAGGAGTAAGATAAGGTCACAGTGGTGGTAATTCATGTTTAGACAAAGAGCCAGGAGATGCGGTCTTAGGCTGGAGCCTCAGCACCCTCCAGGCCTGAGTCATTATGTTACAAATATAGGGCCTCAGGAGCAGATGCTGCTCTCTTACTGGCAGAGGGAGACAGAACCCAGGTCTAAAGCAGTGCTCTTTCCCAGACACTGCCTCATAATTTTGAAGAGGTAGTTTTTGCAGCTTGGAGGAAAAAAACAGAGCAGAAAGAATGGGTGACCATGCTAAGCAACTGAGAAAAAGACAATGATGCTGACATCCAGAGAGAGCTGAGGGGTAGTTCAGCTAGTTAGGATTTGATGGGAGAGCAGAGCAATCAGGTGGAAATGTTGAGCGGACAGCTGGACATTCCAGATGTAGGAAGTCCAGACCGGATGAAGGGATCAAGTACAGAGAGGTGACAAAAAACAGTCTTCCAGTTGAGAGGCTGCAGAAGCCGAGGGCTGGCTCTAAGTGGTTGTCTAGCCTCTATTGGCGGCCTCTTGTACTGTACAACAGCTCTGTTAGGGAGCTCCTCTTTGCAGCTGCCACCCATTAAGCTTGCTCTGTCCTAGCTTTGCCAATGAATGAATCTCCACCCCTTCCACCCACAGCCGTTCCCATGCCTACGTGCAATCTCTCTTCAGGGCCAGATGACTCTATTGCCTTCAGCCTTTTTTAGGGCAGTTCCTCTCGCCCCCTTACTGCCCTCCTTGCAGAGACTCTAAGAACTCAGTCTACTCCTAGTGTCTACAGTTGCTTTCTGTGGTCCAGAAGGGTCTGATTGGCAGAGGAACACAAGTGCCATTTGTTAACTGCCTTGTGGCCAACATCAAGCCATTTCTTGGGCAGCCAAATTCTGTTAAGAGTCCCTCAGCAGCTCTAACCCCTCCACATATGCTGGCACCAAGAAGCCTATTCTCTTGCCTTACATGACCAGACCAGAGCCTGACCTATACCACATCACCTGAAAAAATCATTTGTATTCTTAGCCAAGTGCAGTGCTTGCTCTCAGGAGACAATTAGGCCTGAAAGGGGAAATTATGACTGGGATGCAGTCCCCAAGGTTATCTGAAACATGCTTAGGGATTTCCTTAAGGCACACGGGAAAGCTGACCTGACTTCAAGGGCTGCTCCTAGGGGTGGGGAATCTGAACAAAGGGAGGGAAGCGTTTGCTCTATGGAATTTTTGCTCTTTGCTGGTCCCAAGTGCCCCTTGGAATGTGCTGTGAAAGCCAGTCCACCTTCCTAACTCCTCCCCTTCTCTGGAGGGAACATTGCAAGATGGTTACTAAGGATTCCAAGGAGACAAGCTGTGGTTAATGCTGGTTACCAAGTATTTCCAGTTCTCCCCCTTCTAGGCACATGATAAGTTCACTCTTGGTCTCCTTGTTTCCTTATGATTGGGCAGGAACATGGGATTAGTATGCCCAATGAGTTGTGAGTGGAAGTAGAGGGTCCTGCTTTCGGACTGTGCATTTAACTGCAGTGCAAGATCTTCCAGAAAATTCTTTTCCCATGCACTCAGCATCGTTCCACAGGATGACTGCTCTGCACTCGGGTCCCCGAGTGCCTGTAATGAGCAGAGCACACACATCCTCACTCCCCCTCCCCACGACCCAAAATGAACATGCAGTGTGAGGCAAAAATAAATCTTTGTTCTTTTAGACAACTGAAATTTGGGGTTGTTACAATAGCATAATATGTTTATCCTGACCGGCACAGAGACAATCATATATTGAATGGAACTTTAGAAACAATTTAGTCCAATGTTTTCATTTCACAGAGATAAATCAAGCTTCAGTGAGGGAAAGTGCTAGCCCAAGGTCACCCAGTCATTAAGTGATGGAGCTGGGATCACAGCCTACATCCTGTCTGTTTCAGTGCAGTGACCTAAGTGCTTTTTCTCAAGACAGAGAGTATTTGCCACTAGGTGGGACATGCTACACTGAATCATCTCAGGGCACTTCAGCCACTTTGCCAACAAGAGACTCCATGATGCTGGAAAGAGCATAAGACAGAGTCAGGAACCAGGTCTTCCAGTTCCAGTCCTGTCACTAAACTTACTTTGTCCGAGTCTATTAGTTTCAGTTTTGATGCTAACTTACTCTGGGACCAAAGGCAAGCCACACATCGCACCCCTGGGCTCCAATTTATCTGTAAGTAAAATGACTCATTTGATTTCAGAGATTTAAAATGTTTGCCCCACAGCAGAGCCTCCAAGGAGGCTGCTCAGGAGGGGATGAACAGGCCAGGAAAGGAATAGGTCTGCCTCTCCTTAAACCAGAACAGCTCTATTTTCCTCTGACTTATTTGGTTCGGCTTTGGTATGATTTCCCATCACTGGACTTAATGATTTCTGAGGTCCCTGCCAACCCTGAGATTTGTGATTCCAGTTCTTGGATTGTGCCAAGTAGTTCCTGAGCTACAGTTCGGTGGCTGGGAGGAGTCTTTAGGGAGTTTGAAAGTTTGGGTGAGGGGATGAAATTAAGATGAAGGTTTGGGGGGAGGTCTCAGACTGTCTACGGTACTCTGGAGTGTGTGTGAAGAGGAGGGGTCAGAGAATGGTTCTAGAGTGGTGATAGGAAAGATCGCCTGATGAGGCTATAGAATACATGAGGCCTGGGCTGAAGAGTTTGTCTCACTAGCTCCCCACCTGTGAAGAGGAGCTAGGAAGTCCAGCATCTCAAAAATTAAATTTGATGGTTAATCCTCAGAAGCAAAAAGTGGCTCAGGCAAAAAGTGGTTCATGACAGGAACAGTTTCCTATTCTTGATGAGACTAGGGGTTGGATTTGTTTGCAACAGACAATAATCACCTAAGGGGAAGTGTGAAGCCTGACCTAATTTAATGAGTGAAAGATTAAATGCCTCACAGAGTGCCCACAGGCCTTCTCCTTTCTCTGAGACTTACCTTGGCCTCAGAAGTCCTTAGAAGCTTCATCACTTCCCCTTCTCGGGCATAGTCCAAGGGTGTGTGTCCCATTTCATTCCTCTGTAGGGGATTGGCTCCTGACAGGAGGAGAAAGAGGTCGTCAGGGGCGGTCAGAGGCTCTGTGAGCAAGGCTCTGTGAGCAATCAGGGGGATTGGACCCTGATTTTATTGTCAGGAATGCCTGTGGAAATGTAGAGCAACAAAAACTTAAGAGGCTGTAGAATGGTGGGAAGAACATGTCAAGCTACTCTGAGAGGAGAGTTCTTAGCCCTTTCTGACCAGAGGTCAGAGTATTGGGGCTCCCACATGTACAGAAACATACTACACATACTACCACACTTACAGATGTGTTACATGCACACAGGTGTGCTGTGCACATACAAATACACCAGCTGAATATGCCAACAAATGTACCAAACATATAGATTACTTTAACCCAATGGCCTTAGTCATTAAAATACTCCCATTATGTCCTAGCTGGGTAGCTCAGTTGGTTAGAGCTCTGGTCAGGATTCATACAAGAAGCAACCAATGAATGCATAAATAAGTGAAACAAAACAATGTTTCTCTCTAAAAATCAATAAATAAAATACTCCTGTTATCCAACTCATTTGTATACAGATGAATATTCATTCACAAAAATTATATAAAAGGGTTCCTTTCTAAAGCACAGAATGTCCCAAATAACAATGAAAAGGCTCCCTTCTTTCTGCTCTCTGCTCCCCCTTTTTTTAAAAACGTTTTACTTTTTAAGTTGTACTTATTTTATATTTTATTGATTTTTAGAGAGAGAAAGAGAGAGGGATAAAGAGATAGAAACCTTGATGAGATGCCCAAGCCGGTTTGGCTCAGAAAAGAGAGCATCAGGCTGCAGACTGAAGGGTCCCAGGTTCGATTCCGGTCAAGGGCACATACCTAGATTGTAGGCTCAATCCCTGCCCCTCCTGGTCAAGATGCATGCGGGAGGCAGACAATTGATGTCTCTTCCCACATTGAGGTTTCTCTGTGTTTCCCCACCTCCCTCCAACTCTCTCTAAAAATCAATGGGAAAATCCTCGGGTGAGGATTTAAAAAAAAAAGAAACTTCCATGAGATGAGAGAGAAACATCAACGATCCCCACTGGGGATGGAGCCTAAAACCCGGGCCTGACTGGAAATCGAACCAATGACGTCTTGGTTCCTGGGTCGATGCTCAACAGGGGAGCCACACCAGCTGGTGGGCCCCCTCTCTCTCTTAATGCTCTTTTTTCTCTGGCATTTTCTGCCTGCCAGAGTCAGCAGAGTCCTTTGGAAGGGCGTGGCCATCCCCAGCAGCCTGGCTGTGCCAGCCCAGGTTCAGTTCGAGGCTCTTACCAATACTAGTTGTTGTTGAGTATATGCTTATATGCAAGCTTCCCTCCAATCATTAGTTCCTGTGATTTGGAGACAAAGAACTTTAAGTATGACAAAAAGAAGCAGCTTGCCTGGGGTCATACATTTACCTTCTCCCTCTTTTAAGTGCCAGCAGCTGTCGAGCCTATATACAGTTTACTGTGTGCAAGGCTTGGCAGTTATGGAGGAAAGGCTACTCCACCCCCAGGCTGTCAGAATCTCTTCCAAAGCCCAGGTCTGAGCACCTTACTCTCCTCTTCAAAAACTGTCCATTCCATTCAATTTGGCAAACTTTAAATGAGTGGGGCTTGGGACACAGAAGAATCACTGGTCCTGCTCCAAAGGCACTCCTCTCAAGGCAGGAAGAGAGAAACATGAGAGGAAAGCTGTGCCTTGAACACAGCAGATGGTCAAGAACTATGTGTTAAACAGAACATTCCTTGATCTTTCTTGCTAGGGAAGTAGTGTCTAAGAAGTAAAGAAAGGTTAAGACACAGTCTCTGCCATAAGAATGTAACTGGCTGGCTGGGGACACTAAATACACAGGTAAGGCTGTCAGTGTGTCCTGCCACTGTTTGTTAAAAATCAGCATTTCTCAATCCCAGACTGTGGAAAGATTTATATCATAACTAGAGGCCCGGTGCACGAAATTTGTGCATGGGGGGGGGGTGGTCCCTCAGCCTGGCCTGCACCCTCTCCAATCCAGAACCACTGGCTCCTAACTGCCTGCCTGCCTGCCTGCCTGATTGCCCCTAACCGCCTCTGCCTTGCCTCTAACTGCTTGCTCTCTCATGCCAGCCTGATCTCGCCCCTAACTGCTTGCTCCCCTGCTGGCCTGATCTTGCCCCTAACTGCTTGCTCCCCTGCTGGCCTGATTGCCCCTAAGTGCCTCTGCCTCAGCCCCGGCTACCGTGGCTTTGTCTGGAAAAAAGTCGGACGTCTGGAAGACATCCGGTCGATCCGGTCTAATTAGCATATTACCCTTTTATTAGTATAGATATAAACCCATTCCTATAGAAGCTCTCTGCTTCTTAAAAACTTATGTACTTATTAGCAAAAGCAAACATCTTCAGTGGCTTTTCACTGCTTACAGGATAAAGTACAGCCTTCCTAGTAAGGAGGGTGTTTTTGGCAGCTTCAAGGGGAGCTCTGTCACTAGATATGGGCTGGAATGGAAGGGTGATGAGAGAGAGACTGAGAAGGGAAAGACAAGAGGAACAAAGAGAAGAGAAATGGAAAAGGGGAAAAAATGGGAAAGAGAAGGGGAGAGGGAAAAGAAAGACAAAGTGAGAGAGAAAGACAGTGGGAGAACTGAGGGTGAGATTAACCACTTCAAACAAGTGCTGTCAGTGATCTATATTTGCTTACAGAATGAAAAATGTGTGCCATAAACATTGGCCACTGAGTAATTTCTAGTAGGAGCTGTGTCACTTCTCATAAAGAATGGGATGGAGACAGGTAGGACATCCCTGCACCTGGGCCAACCAGCACAGAGATGCCTTTTAAAGCAGTGCTGGGCCTATCTCTAGACCAGGAAGCTCTCAGTCAGGATCCACCCCAGCCACTTCTGAGAGGGGAAGCCAGTAGAGTTTCCCCAAGGTTCTGGAGCCTCAAGGTAGCACGTCTGCTCCCACTTTAGAAAGGCTGAGGCAGGGGCACCATGGGTAATGTCCATCTAATATTAACCCCCAGCCCCCACACTCTTGCTCTGATGTTCTGACTTGACTAATTGCTGTAATAATTGATAGAACCTGACTTCTACAACTGATCGATTTCACCTTCACGACCAACGGCCACAAACCATTACACTCCAATAAATAACCATGTTGGGCCTCACCCGCCTGCCCTCTCCGGGGGCATCAGGATGGCCCGTGCCCTGGCCTGACCTCCCCTTGCCTCCCACCCAGGGCCTCTCCAGGCTGAGCAGCTGGTCTAGAGGGTCAGGCCTCTGGGAGCAAGTGAGAGGGCTGGATGGAGGTGGGGAGTGCTAATCGCAGGCCATCCGTCACCTCCCACTGGCTGTCTGGGGTTGGGGCCAACACCTGGAGCACCCCAGGCAGTGTAGTGCAAGACCCCTCCCCTCCTCTCCCTGCTCCAGATTAGTGTGTCCCAGCTTATAATATTTGATAAATAGCAGACTGGCTTCTTGGCAGCACTGCTGCGGCTGCGCTGCCCGCTACAGCTGTAGAAGGTCACTCATTGGGGAAATATGTTTCTGTCAGTGGTATTGAAAAAAGTTTAGTGGAGTGACAGGCCTCAATTTTTCAAATTTTATTAACTCCATCCTCTTAACCATTTGTCTTGAATTCCTTCAGATTCTGGGGGATCTGTCAATAGGGCTTGAGCCAGGAAAGTAGGGTGTGGTGTGGGTGCTCATGGGTCCTGGTTGGTAGGGTGACTGGTTTGGGTCTCATCACCCAGGGCAGGTTAAGGCAGTGGAAACTGTGTTGGTGAGAGAGAAGGCGTGGCCCACTGGGGCCCAGGAAGCCCAGTGCTCTTGTCCGGCACAGCACCTGCCTTTGATTTGACACAATCACAGACTTCCCAAGAGGAAAAAGACATTAATAGTGAGCTCTCCGAGCTCCCTAAGAAGTGACTCCCCTCTACTACATCCAGAACAGGTGGTCACCTGGCTTCCCTGAACGTGCCCAGAACCAAGTCCCAAGCTCATGGCCCTTCAAGAACTTTACCCACTAAGCTAAGAGTATATCCTTTTCAATATGAGCCCCAACCTCTCTCTCCAACCCCACTCCCACCCTGGTCTTCCTGTAAATACCTGTTCATTTTTTTTAATTTTTTTTATTTTATTGATATTTTTACAGAGAGGAAGGGAGAGGGATAGAAAGCTAGAAACATCGATGAGAGAGAAACATCGATCAGCTGCCTCCTGCACACCCCCCACTGGGGATATGCCCGCAACCAAGGTACATGCCCTTGACCGGAATCGAACCCGGGACCCCCCAGTCCACAGGCCGACGCTCTATCCACTGAGCCAAACCGGTTTCGGCTACCTGTTCATTTTTTAAGACCCAGTTAGGTTTCTCCTCCAGGAAAGTTTCCTTGTCTTCCCTACCACCCCATCCTTTGTGCTTCCATGGGCCCTTCTACTTCTATCTTACTGCACTAATCATGCTGTGTTAAAATCGTCTGTCTGTAAGCAAGACTTGGAGCTCTTAAAAGTTAGGGACCATGTCTGATCCACTGCTTATCCTTGCTACCCAGCACTTAACAGGATTCAGTTACATTTACCAAACCAATGGGCTTTTTATAGGTGTTATCTTCTGAGCCCACACACAACATGGCTGTTCTTTCTGCCCCAGAAGAGCCTTCTGACTGCAAGTGTGTGACCATGCCAAAATCCCTAGTCTCTTTACTGGTCCTAGATACCTCTCTGCCTGGGTGGCAGATTAGGTCAGGTTCCAGGGGTGGGCAAACTTTTTGACTCGAGGGCCACAATGGGTTCTTAAACTGGACCGGAGGGCCGGAACAAAAGCATGGAGTGTTTGTGTGAACTAATATAAATTCAAAGTAAAGGAGCGAAGGGGAAAGCAAGAGAACCCTCCGCTCTTTCGGCTCCGCGGGCCGGATAGAACAGCCGAACGGGCGGATCCGGCCCGCAGGCCGTAGTTTGCCCATGGCTGGGTTAGACTCTAACATTCTTGATGCTCTGTGGATGGGAAGTGGTGGGAGAGAGAGGCCCACTTGCCCTTCCTGGCAAGAGTGATGAAATTTGGGGGGGAGGGAGGAAGGGGAAGGTTTCACATCTTCTCATTGCTAAGCTGGGGGCCGAGAGGAGGAGGAGGCCTGCTATTCCCTCCTCCTTTGACACTACCCTGTCCAGGCCCTCTGTCTACCTCTGTGAATATCAAAGATGACAATCTGTATAAGAGGCTTTAAAAAACACACAACAGAAACTGCCTTATACAAATATCTTAGGCTATTATTATCAATAATATTGAATGCTCACCCCCCACAGCTTTGTCAGCTCCTTCCACTCCAGTCCTAATGCAGTCTCCATGACTCACCCTGCCCCTACATGCAGCTGGCTCCAGCCCTATAAAAGAGCACTGGGCAGGGAGCCGGTGGGGTAGGGGGTCACTACTCCCTGGCTGTGTGATCTAGGGTACTTGCTTCTCTTCTCTGGTGGTAATGATTGCTGCCCTGCCCACCTCTAGGGGTTTTCTTTGGACCGAAGAAGATAAAAAGCTCAAAAATGATTGACAAAAAGGATTGTATGGGCTGTACAATGTCCTTTGTAATCATCCCCTCTCCCTTTCTATTTTGACTGCTAGCTCCTTTTCCACCTTCATCCTGATTTTCACTACTTCAACAGTCTGCTTACCATCTCCAATTAGATGTTTTTATTGAATATAAGAAAAATCTTTCTATGATTAGAGGTACAGAGCCAGCTATTCTTTTTGGTTGTGAACTCTCATCAAGGAAGCAGTCAGAGTCAATAACCCACCACATCAGAGAAGCCACGCACCTGCCCTGTCCCCACACTGTTGTTTGGGCTACCCCTCCTGCCTGGAACCCTATCTCCTGTCTCCTGATTACGTATTCTTCAAGGGTTCCTCTCTGAGAAGCCTCCCCCACGCCTTCAGCTCTCAGTGTTCTCCATTTGTCCCTGGGCTCCTGTTGTCCTTCCTGTTACTTCCCTTTCCTGGGAATTCATCCCCGTTCACAATCTTTACGTTAGCTCCTCAGGTCAGAGATGGACCAATTTCCCTCTGTATTTCCAGAGTCTGAAGGTGAGAGAGAAGAGCCCTGACCACAATGCTGCAAGAAGCACAGCAGAAGTGGGAATAGAGCCCGGTGTCCTGATGGTTTATCCTGAACTTTTATTATAGACCACACCACTGAGCATTCTTAGCATACGTACACACAGGTGCATGTGCACCTGTACCAAGTCATGCCTCATAGTAACCAATAACCTTTACTGGGCACTTTATGTGCCATACCCTGTGCCAACTACTTCCATGCATTTAATTCTTAATTTGGTGAACAAAGCAGGGAAAGTATTATTTTTTCCACTTTACAGATGATTTAACTGAGTCTGGTGAAAAGAAATGGGCTAACATTTGCTGGGTATAAGTGTCTGAATTATTCATCAAACAAAGACTCTGAGAAAATAGAGGCTCAGAGACCTAAAATAATTTGCCCACTGTCACACAGCAAATAAGTAGCAAAGCTGAGATTTAAAGCAGGAATTTATTATACTATTCTTTTTGTAAATGTTTGGAATTTTACATAATAAAAAGTTGTTTGCTTTTTTAAAAAAAGCGAGGTCTGGCTTTCCACTACATAATGCTATCTTCCAAAGGCTTAATGATTCTAAAAGAGGGGAAAATAATCTTAATCTTCCAGGGTGCTCAGATGCTCCAAGGCCAAGATAGGGGGGTTTCTAGAGGTAAGTTTGGGATAGACAGTAGAAAGGGTACAAAATGGAACGCCTTTTCCTCCCATCAGAGCTTCCCTATCTGGGGCCAGGTGAATTGTGACCCACATATACAGAACTCTCAGAAAGTCATCCAAAGTCCTAACTCTCCAATGGACATAGTAGGGTAGGATCAATTGCCTTCAGGTAGGTGGATTTCTAAAGTTCATGAAACAGAGAGCTACTGCCTCCTGGCTGGATCCAGTCATTCCATAAAAACCCACTGCGGCTGGGCCAGGAGCTGAACACACTGTGGAATCAGACTGGTTCTTGCTCTTGAGCAGAGCCCAGACTGGTGGGAAACAGACAGGGATAAACAATGACAATACAGTGTGATGTAGGGGGACAAGAAGATAAGGATGATGACCCACCACCACCATAAGAGAGCCACACATTGTGTAGTTGAGGAGATGGGAAATCATAGCATTACCTGGAGAAGAACAGAAGCAAGCACTAAGATAAAAAGACTGAGGAAGGGAAGGTTAAAGACCAAGGTCACAGAGACTGTGGAAGAGCATAAACTAGAACCCAGGCCTTCCAGTCTAGGGCTCTTCCCATCCATCTGCACTGTCCTGGGCCCCCCTTCCGAGCTTTCAGTTCCAGTGCTGACCTGAAGGACTGGGCTACACTGTGCTATTACTGTTCTCTTCAGCAGTGCCAAACTCCCCTTTGCCCACCATTCAGACCCTACATTCTGCAAAGCCCAGCTCTAATTTCCATACCTTTAAGTTTTCCTAGAACACACCTGTCTATATGGATCAATTCCTCCTTTGAACCACTAAAGCACATATCTGATCACACACTTTTCATACACATGTGTCTTATCTCCAGAATCAGAGTGTTACTAAAGATGCTTTGTGAATGCCTAGAAAAGGAAATGGTGATGATGACTAGGCATCTAGATGGTTTAATGGAAACCAAGTCATGCCAGACTAAACTCATTCCCTTTGTTTATTAAGATTACCTAGCTCAATCAGGTGCAGTTAGGGCAAATGTGGACTTCACCAGATATTTGATGGGATGTCTCAGGACAACCCTGAAAACACAATGGAGAAAGGTGAGCTGGATGCTAGGACAGTGTGAAGGGTAAGTGACTAGTGGACTAAGCAGACCTGGGGCCAGGGTAGGGAGCAGGTGGAGGAACAGCAGGGGGAGTAGCAGCAGTGGCAGTGGGGTGTAGTGACTGACAGACCAGAGGTTATCTGGAAGGAAGTTTCCAGTGGCAACAAATACGCTTGGTCCTGTTCAGCTTGTTTATCCCTGACACAGATTTTCACAGTGATGTTCTGTTCATCAGATCTGCAGATATCAGATTAAGGTGGGAAGGGTACCAAGTACAACTGTTGGAAGATAGACATTAAAAGCTGAAACCAATGAGATGAAAATTAATAGAGATAAATGGGTTTTGGAAGAGAGACAAAGTGAAGATTGTTTTGGGAAGAGTGATCAAGATAGAAAAGAGTTTAGAGCCATGTGAGAACAATGGCTTAAAGAACTGGAGCTGCAGGCTGGAGAAAAGATAGCTCAGAACATGACTGCATTTTCAGGTACTTGAAAGGCCAATGGAATGTGGAATAGGGATTAGATTCATTCTACATTACGCTCAATGATAAAATTAAGACCCTTGGAGGCAGATTTTGGCTGAATATAAGAAATTTCTAACCATGAGAACATCCAAAGATAGCAGCTGAGCAACCTCAGGAACAAATGCATTCCCCAGCACTGAGTGGATGGTCACTTGGTAGGTCTGCTACTTACACATCAGTTTACAGAGGTTTTCCAAGATTGTTAATTTGTGTTTGTTTCAAAGATACCTTTTGAGATCCCGCTATGCATCTGGTACCGTGCTAGGAGCTAGGGATTCAAAAGCAAATAAGAAGACACTGTTCCTGCTCTCAAGGAGCTCCTGATCCTGCTGGGAGGAGATGGAAAAGTTTATTTCAAGGCCTGTACCTTGATTACAGGCCTCAGCACATAGAAGGTTGGCTTCAGTTTAGGTTAAAGCATTCCTATGGAAATTCAAACACATATTTGGCTACTAAAGGCCATAAGGAGTTTAATCAAAGCCAAATTACTAGTTTAAACCAACTATTGGCTGTGGGGATAGAAGTGTACACTGAAACACAGTTTGTGATTTTTTTGTGCATGCTATTTTGCTCTCTCTGAATTTGGTCTTTGGCTGGGACTTGTAAGACAATCTGTAGGTACATAAACAAGTGGCTGTGGTGTCAGGGTGAAGTGATTTAGCCAGCAGGGCTACCCAACTCTCCATTTCTTACCCACCCTATGGGGACTGCTTCAGCACAGACATAAACATGCTCCTGCCGTTACCTTATTGCACTCGTCACATGGGGAGGCTAGAAGGCTTGATTCAGGGATATGATTGGATTTTAAATCCCAGTCTCACAGGATTTTAATTACTGGTCTGGGGCAGCAGGGATAGGCGCTGGCTGCCTTTGGATGGAGGAGGTCGATACGCCACTCCACAACATATTGAGCCACAATGCCTGCAGACTCTATTGCTCTATTTAATCATCTTTTGCAAAATTTACAGTGGAACAGGAGAGATCAATACGGAATTTATCACATTCTCTTGTAAATATGAGCCAGGAAAGAGTTCCAGGCAGTTTGTTACTGAGTGGGAGGGAACATGTCTGTGTACAGCTGGGCATTAGGAGATGAGACAAAATCCATTTTTCTTGGCATAAGCTACAGATGCTCAGCCAGTTCCCCTTAAGCCTAAAGTCAAGTTCAATGGAAGAACACGGATTCACTCATTCATTCATTCAATCAACCAACCAACATTCTGGAGCACCTGTTTTATGCTAGATCCTGTGTAGGCTCTGGGGATACCGACTGGAATTCTGCTCTTAAATTCTGCTCAAAGTCACAGATATACCATGATAGCTCCACTACTTACTAGTTGTGGAACTTGGGCAAGTTACTTAATAGCCTAGTGTGCATTTGTTTATAGGTAAAAAGAGTATCAAACTCAGAGTCATTTTAAGTATTAAAAGACACAAAAGCTTTAGTGCGGAGCTTGATACATATAGTAAGAACTCAATAAATGATAGCTATTGTTATTTTTACTATATTTGCCATTATTAAGCATTCCTTCCTACAGTGTCTCACCAATGGTATATGTGTAAAAATGAGGTACTGAGCAGAGAGCCTGCCACCTCATCTAGCAGACAGAAAGGAGACTGGGGTGGCATTCCCAAGTTAGAGACCTGGCTAGGGCTACTGGCAACAGAATCAGAGAAGCAGGGGGGTAGAGGGTGTGTAAGGAGGAGATAAATGCTAAGCTCTGTTTTTTCAAAGCTTCAGTTGTATAATCTTTAAAACAATCAAAAGTCTCCCAAAATTGCTGTGGGGAACAGAGTGAGAAGTGATTCTTTTAAAAAAGATTTTTATTGATTTCAGAGAGAGGAAGGGAGAGGGAGAGAGAGATTGAAACATCAATGATGAAAGAGAATCATTGGTTGGCTGCCTCCTGTACGCCCCCTACTGGGGATTGAGCCTACAACCCGGGCATGTGCCCTTGACTGGAATTGAACCCAGGACCTTTCAGTCTGCAGGCCGACGCTCTATCCATTGAGCCAAATCAGATAGGGCAGAAGTGATTCTTTATGTGGGCAAACCAGGGAAAGTTACACAAAAGATACATATTAGTAAATGAGTTGGCTCTTGAAGAAGAAGTAAAAGTTTGATAGGTGGAGAAGTGGGGAAAGGGCATCTCAGATAGAGAAAAGTGAACAAGCAAAGGTTTGGAGGCAGGAAAACCTCAAGTTAGGGAGTGAGCACCTGAGTGGGCCTGTGGCAGTTCTTGTCTCCCCAGGCCCACTTGGAGAAAGGAAGGTGAAAGATTCATGGCGGGATGCAGAGACTTGCATGCTGGGTTAGACAACTGGGCTAATCTCACAGGTACTGGGAACTGCTGAGGGTTTTCAAACAAGGGAGACAGGATTTTGCAGGCTAGAGGCTGGTTTGAAGGAGAGCCTGGAGATAGGGAGACCAACTAGAAGGCTGTTAACGCTAGTCCAGATGAGATGATAAAGTCCGAATTTGGTCCCCTCTGTAGTGGGGACAGAGGAAAGAGGTTGGACTTGGGAGAAAAAGAAAGATGGGCTTAATGGAAAGTGAAGGCAAAGTCAACTGACTTACTTATAATACACTAGAGGCCCGGTGTATGAAATTTGTGCATTGGAGGGGGGTGTCCCTTGGCCTGGCCTGCGCCCTCTCGCAGTCCAAGAGCCCTTGGGGGATGTCCGACTGACAGCTTAGGCCCACTCCCTGTGGACATCCTTAGTGCTGCAGGCGGGAGAGGCTCCGGCTACTGCCGCTGTGCTCTCTAGCCGTGAGCCTGGCTTCTGACTGAGCGGCGCTCCCACTGTGGGAGCACTCTGACCACCAGGGGGCAGCTCCTGCATTGAGCGTCTGCCCCCTGGTGGTCAGTGCGCATCATCACAACCGGTAGTTCAGTTGATTTACATATTAGCCTTTTATTATATAGGATTCTTGTTTGGGTGACTGTAGATGATGGTGCCATTCACTAAACAGAAAATATGGAAGAAAGACTGAGGAGGGCTGGGTTTGGATACACTGAGTATGAGATGTCTACAGAATATTAAGCACCAGCAGAGTACTAGAGAAATGAAAAAGACCAGTTTGTTCTAAGACAAATATGCAGGCCAGTCTGGATAGAAAAGAAATGGGGAATAAATGTTCAAAGATACTTCACATACAGAATTAGGTGGGGAAAAGGGCATAAGCAAAAATTCCTGCCAAGGATTTCTGTTCAATGCAAACCTAAGGTAGGGCCTTCTAGATGAGGGATAATGCTCTAAATAGTAAGTGACATAGGCATTGTATGAGGATTATCAGCTCAGTTTCATTTTGGGCAAGTTTCCTGGAAGTCATGGGCTTTCAGAAGGCCCATTTCTCCCTCTCCACACAATCCAGCACAGACTATCCCCCAGAGGTGGCAGCAGGCTCTGTGACCAGAAAGAAACCAGAACAATTGTTAGAAGCAAGGGAAAGGCTCTGAATAAAGCAGAGTTCAAAGTGGACTATAATAAGCGCCTGGGTCCCTGGGCTTCAGTACCCCCCACCCCCTCCTGCAAATGACAGCTGAGACCAAGGCAGCAGAGCCTGAGGTCTGGGCTGAATTTAGCAGTCATAATTATACTGCTGATGTCTGGGACAGAGCCACAGTCTCTGCAGAAGGCGACAGCTTTTGTTCATGCACTAAAAACACAGCATCTTCAAACATGCTAATCTCATGTCTGCTTCCATCTAACAACATTGAAGGGAGGCTGAGGAAAGGGCACACAATGCCCACACATCTGGCTAATTCAGTTACAAGCCCAATCAATCTTGATGGGTTGTCTATAAAACACCAGCCACCCCAAAGGACTGAGCTGACCAGATGTTTAAGCTTCTGTTGACCAATCCTAGCCTAATGTCCATAGCACGGAAGAAGAGTTATCAAGAGATGGCTTATGCTTCCACTTACATGTCTATTCCCAAAGTTACATAAAGCCTTCTGCTTGGATGAGAAGAACAGTAAAGCAGTGGCTGAGCCAGGCTCATTGGAATACTCACATATACAGACTTTCACTTGGACCTTAAGGAGTACAGCAGGTCTTATTTACAGTTGGCTTTGAGAACACTTACAGAAACAGAAACCAACAAAATATTTTTGCTAATTGCACTTCCTAGTATAGAGAGAATCAGGAGTATCTTTAACTATAATATCAAATGCCACAGGTGACAGTTCTGGGCACAGGAACTGTTCATTTCCTGATGTCTTCTTTTCAATCCCCATCAAGGTTGAAGGAACTGTTCCCCTCCCTCATAAGACTGTTGCTTTTTAAAAAACAACACCAGAGGCCACTGCCAAGAAGGACTCCTTCAATCAATGCTTTTTCCTTTATGCCCAACCACAGCCACCAGTCACCAAAAATAAAAGTGGAAGAGTAGTGGGAGATTATGAGAAAGGAGAGGACAGGGAATAGACTTGTAGTCTATACCAAGAGGACTATTTTTCACCCAGAGCTTCTTGCTGGTGCTAATGATTCCATTTTTTTCAAGAATGTTTTTCCCTAAATAATTCAAAGGACTTTACCATGTTTGTCTCAGAGTTGTGGCTATATCATAACCCAGATAAACAAACCTGGGTAAAAGAAACCTCCAATTTTTTAGACATAGGTGAGAGAAAAGCACAAGTTAAGAATGAGGTCTTTGTTGTGATATCCTGTGCCCAGAACAGTATCTGTCACTCATAGGAGTTTATTAAATATTTGCTGGCTGAATAATTACACCCTAGTTGTGATGCAGCTGGGCTGTGTCCTGTCAATTTGTTTGTCAGGAGAGGCCTCCTATTGTCCCTGGCAATACTACTGGACAAAATCACTCAGAGCTCAGAAGAATCTTCTTTGAGCCTGAATGAGCAGGGAGGAAGTGGTGTTTCGTGAGAAGGGTATGGACCTCATTACCACACCCAGCAACCTGTTCTTCCTTTTCCTCATGGCTGCAGTAATCAGTGCTGCTGACCGGTCCTGCCTCCTATTAATTCTTTTCTACCTTGGTTTCCATTATATACACTACCTATGACTTTGTCTCCTTTGCAGGTTCCTATTCATTCTTCTGTCCCAATTTATGGGTGATAACCACGACTGAGTCCTCAGGCCTGTCCCTCTCTGTATGTGTTCTCCTTTAAAAAACAGTTCCAATTTGCACAGTTTAAACTACCCTAGTAGTTCTCAATCCTAACTGTGTATTAGGATTATATGGGAAGTGTTAAAACTATATCAATCCAAAGTGGGAGAAAAATATCTTCAATATATATCACAGATGGAGGGCTAATATCCTTAACATGTGAAAAACTTAAAAAAAATCAAGAGACAAGAGGAAACCAAGATGGCAGCATAGGTAAGCACCTAAACTGCTGCCTTGCACAACAATTTCAAAACTACAACTAAATGACAGAACGGACACCATCCAGAACCACAGGAAAGCTGGCTGAGTGAAAATTCTACAACTAGAAGGAAAGAGAAAAGCTCACAGAGAATTGGAGGTATGGCAAAGGGTCTTTGTGCGTGCAGAGGGAAGGGCATCTGAGAGCCTGGCTGACTTTCTCTGGCGGAAGGGGGAAGGAAGCCCCCGACCGCACTGAACCCCAGTTCTGACTGCACTGAACCCCAGTTCCAGGCGAGCCCCTGGGGACCCACGCTCTTGTGGGGGGAGTCTGGACTCTCGGGCGGAGACTCGGGAGCTGGGGAAGGCAGAAGTCTGAAGGCGCGCGCGTGCCAGTGCGCAAAAAGGCTGCGGAGGTTGCCACAGGCTTTCCCTAGTGGAAGGGAGTCAGAGGCTCCTGACTGCACTGAGCCCCAGTTCTGACTGCACTGAACCCCAGTTCCAGGCGAGCCCCTGAGGACCCACGCTCTTGTGAGGGGAGTCTGGACTCTCGGGCAGAGACTCGGGAGCCGGGGAAGGCAGAGGTCTGAAGGCGCGCATGTGCACGCAAGGGCAAGGCTGATGGGAAGCCAAGACTGAGACTCCACCCCATCCAAGCTGAGCACAGAGGCTATTGCAATTTGGCAAGCCTAATCCTATAAGGCTGTCTCCAGCACCGAACTTCTCCCAGCATAGACACAGCTGATCCTTACAGCCAACTGGCCTGGAGATAAATTCTTCCCAGTGATACCAACAACAATCAAGACTTAATTACAACAAGGCTGTACACACAGTCCACAAAGGGGTGCACCAAGAGTGTCCACCTCAGGTTAACTGGGGAGGCAGACCCACTGGACCATATTGGAAACCTAGCACACAAATCTACCTTACCAACTCAGGGAAGCAGTGAAAATGCGGCGTCAAAGAATCAGATCACAAATGAAAGAAATGGAGGAAAACAAACGACTGGATAGAATTCAAAACCACGGTTATAAGGCTTTTCAAGAACATCCTAGAAAAGGCCGATAAATATAACGAGACACTCCAAGATATGAAAAAGGACCAACTAGAAATTAAACATACACTGACTGAAATAAAATCCAAAAAGTTGAAGATAGTGTAAGAAGACTCTGGGACAACTTCAAGCGTACCAACATCAGAATTATGGGGGTGCCAGAAGAAGAGAGAGAGCAAGATACTGAAAACCTATTTGAAGAAATAATGACTGAAAACTTCCCCTACCTGGTGAAAGAAATAGACTTACAAGTCCAGGAAGTGCACAGAACCCCAAACAAAAGGAATCCAAAGAGGACCACACCAAGACACATCATAATTAAAATGCCAAGAGCAAAAGACAAAGAGAGAATATTAAAAGCAGCAAGAGAAAAACAGTTAGTTACTTACAAGGGAGCACCCATACGACTGTCAGCTGATTTCTCAACAGAAACTATGCAGGCCAGACGGGAGTGGCAAGAAATTTTCAATGTGATGAATAGCAAGAACCTACAACCAAGATTACTCTACCCAGCAAAGCTATCATTCAGAATTGAAGGTCAGATAAAGAGCTTCACAGATAAGAAAAAGCTGAAGGAGTTCATCACCACCAAACCAGTATTATATGAAATGCTGAAAGGTATTCTTAAAGAAGAGGAAGAAGAAAAAAGTAAAGATAAAAATTATGAACAACAAATACATATCTATCAACAAGTGAACCTAAAAATCAAGTGAATTAAAAACCTGAGGAACAGAATAATCTGGTGAATATAATAGAATCAGGGGCATAGAAAGGGAGTGGACTGATAATTCTCAGGGGGAAAGGGGTATGGGGGGTTCAGGAAGAGACTGGACAAAAATCATACACCTATGGATGAGGACAGTGGGGGGGAGGTAAGGGCAGAAGGTGGGGTGGGAACTGGGTGGAGGGGAGCTATGGGGGGTAAAAGGAGAAACAATTGTAATAATCTGAATAAAGATTTATTAAAATAAAAAAAAATAAAGAGAAAAAAAAAGAAAAAAAAAAGACTGGAAGAAAATAAGCTCAAATGTTAACAACAGTTGTTTCTGAGTGGTGGGGTTATGGTTACTTTATTTTCTCCTTATTTATATTTCTTAGTACTTCCACATTTTTTGACCCTAAGAATGTAATTCTTAGGAAATAAAAATAAATTAGTGAAAGAACAAACAACAATAAAAAACAAATCTAAGCTTTCAAAAATAAATAAATAAAAAATAAAAAAATCAAGAGAAAAACAAAGACCAAAAGTCCTAGAAAAATGGGCAAAAATCATGACCACAAAAGGAGATATAAAATGGCTCTAAATATATGAAATGATGTTCAATTTCATTCATAATAAGAGAATCAACTAAAACTACATTAAGATACTACATCTCACCTATAAGACTGCAAAAATCCAAAAGCTTGACAATACACTCTGTTGAAGAGGCTGTGAGAAAACAGGCACTTTCATACATTGCTAGTGGGAATGCAAAATGGAACAATTTCTATGGAGGAGAAATTCACAATATCTAACCAAAGGACATATGCATTTACCCTCTGACCTTTACAGTGAAGACACGTCCAACAATCCCAAATATACATATAAGAGGTTATTCATTGTATCACAATTCGTAACTGCAAAATATTGGAAACCTCAATGTTTAAGGATAGAACACATAGCACATACACAAAATGGAGTACTACGCATCTGTGAACAAGAATAAGAAAGATCTGTGAACTGATATTGAGTGATTTCCAAAAAACATGGTTAAATAAAAAAAAAGTAAACTGCAAAATAGCATATATAGTAGGCTACCTTTTGTGTAGGAAGAAAGGGAAAACAAGAAAACATACATTTGCTTATACAAAGAAACATAGGAGGATAAACCAGAAAACAATAAAACTTGTTATCACAAGGCGTCAGGGCTCACTGAGGGGAGCAGAAAAAAGTTGAAAGGAATATAAGAGGAACTCTTACTTCTCTGAGCATACCTTTTGTCTTTTTTAGTAAAAATTAATGTTCTACATATTCAAACAACAAAATTAAAACAAGGATAGACAGGGGGGAATAACTCTAAAACTGAAAGCAAATTAAAAAATTTAACCCAAGTGTATTTCAAATGAATAACATAAACACACCAAAGGCGGGGGAAAACTACCTAAGTAACTTATGAACCTAGTATTTGAGTATATATAACCTTCGATAAAGTAAAGATGAGGACTGCAAACAAATTCTGACCTAAATTCTTTTTATTTTTTAAATATATCTTTATTGATTCCAGAGAGGAAGGGAGAGGGAGAGAGAGACAGAAACATCAATGATGAGAATCACTGATTGGCTGCCTCCTGTACGCCCCCTACTGGGGATTGAGACTGCAACTTGGGCATGTGCTCTTGACCAGAATTGAACCTAGGACCTTTCAGTCTGCAGGCCAACACTCTATCTACTGAGCCAAACCAGCCAGGAGGAGCTGAACTCTTTTTATAAGGTTTGTTTTCTATGGGTGAAGCAAGTGTGAAGTTTTTTTAGATGTATTATGAAATGAAGCAAATCGGTAAATGAATCAGTTGCTGTATGCAGTCAGCAATCTCACTATGGAAGAAGAGAAATAATATGGAATGTGTGAAGACAAGCAAGAACCCGTTAGGGATGGACTGGAGTGGGAGGTATTCGTGTTCGGAATTTCTAAAATACTTATGTGCATATGCATATGTGTGTATATGTTTATCCAGGTATGTGTACCTTGTGATGGGTGTGTATACATATGTACATATGCCTGTATATATTTCTTGGCTCTGTCAACAGAAGGGGTAATGACCATACTTGGTACTTAGGTTTCAGGGTAATACAATTGCCCACTTAAATGTTTTAGGGCTCCTCAGAGAAATGACTGATTCCAGGGGAGCAGCAAGGTGGATATGATTGAAACATTTTGTTATGCTGAAAAATATGGAAATGCTAAAAAAAAAAAATGATAGGGAAGGGTATGCTTCACTGGTCAAATATGAGACAATTTTAGCACCACCGTAACAAGGCACAGTAATGAATTATAGAACATTAAAGCAAGAGTATTCACGAGCACATTTTGACATTAAATAGATAAATAGAGAAGACAGGTTCTTGCTAACTGTAGATGTCAGGTGTTAACTGATCATTGTGAAGTGAGTGCTGGGGTTTGGAAAGTTATAAAATATTCACCTTCCAACCATTATATAAAGATTGGTTCAGGAAAGAACCATTAATGGATGTTGGGTTCAGGGGGACATTTTAATGAGGAGCAGGATATTTGCATGGCTTTAAGAGTGTCTCCCCACAGACTATTCATTAATTTCAAGGGAAAAAGTAATAACACATTGGGGAAACTAGACAATATTTGGGTTAGAGACAGAGGGTGGGAATAAGACTTTTCACCCCAAACCCCCCTTTATTTAAAATACATTTTTACTGATTTCAGAGAGGAAGGGAGAGGGAGAGACAGAAACATTAATGACGAGAGAGAATCATTGATTGGCTGCCTCCTGCACACCCCCCAACAAGCCCATACCTGGGCATGTGCTCTTGACTGGAATCGAACCTGGGACCTTCAGTCTACAGGTGTCTCTCTATCCACTGAGCCAAACTGGCTAGGGCCTGAAACCCCTTTTGAATTTTGTACTAGGTACAAGTATTAACTATTCAAAACAGAAAGGAAAATGTTTATAAAATATCCCCGAGAGTCTGAGAGTGTAGTAAGCAGAATAAATGCCCCTGCCCCAATATGTCCACATTCTAAGTCCTGGAACCTGTGAATATGTTAAACTACTCAGCAAAGGGGAATTAAAAGTTACAGACATAATTAATGTTGCTCATTAGCTGACTCTGAGATGGGAAGATTACCTTGGATTATCCAGGAGGGACAATGTAATCACAGAGTCCTAAGTGAAAGAGGGAGGCAGAAGAGTCAGTGTCAGAGTGATGAAATGTGAGAAAGACTCCATGACTATTGCTGGCTTGTAGATGGAAGAGGGGATGATACGAGGAATGTGAGCAGCCGCTAGAAGCTGCAAAAGGCACGAAAACAGATTCTCTCTGAGTCTCCAAAAAGGAATGCAACTCTGCAGACACCTTGATTTTAGTTCAGTGAGACCTACTTCAGACTTATCTCCAGAACTGTAAGATAATAAATTTGGGTTGCTTTAAGCCACTAAGTTTGTGATAGTCTGTTTACAGCAGTAATAGGGAAGACACCTAAGAAAAGGTATAGTGGTTGCCTCTGAGGAGGAGAACCAGGAATGTGGAATGGAGATGTCCTTTCCACTATATTATCCTCTGTACTGCTTGAAAAACTTTTTATTTATCTTGTACATGTTTTATTTTTTTAAAAATATATTTTATTGATATTTTACAGAGAGGAAGGGAAAGGGATAGAGAGTTAGAAACATCGATGAGAGAGAAACATCGATCAGCTGCCTCCTGCACACCTCCCACTGGGGATGTGCCCGCAACCAAGGTACATGCCCTTGACCAAAATCGAACCCGGGACCTTCCAGTCTGCAGGCCGACGCTCTATCCACTGAGCCAAACCGGTTTCGGCTTGTACATGTTTTAAAGTAAAAATCACTAAGTCACTAAACAAACAACAGTCACTTCAGGAACTCTCTATTCACTTCAAAGTTAAGCACAAGTCCTTTGGCTCATCCCCAAAGCCCTTCACACTCAGGCCTCACTAGCCACATTCCAGTAGGTGGTCAGTTCCTCCCAGGTCTCTAACGTGCAAGGCTCATTTCTGTTGCTTTTCACCTGAAAAGCTTTCCTTTTTCCCTCTGTCTGTTTGAATTCTCTCCCTTTTGGAACTGCCTTAAGTCCCCTTCCTCCATGAAGCCTTCTGCAACATTACACTGATCTTTCTCCTCATTCATTACACTTGCTTAATCTGTCCTTTGCTTACCTTTAATTTAGAGTCCTGTTGCCTACCATCCAGTGCTGTTCTCAGTGTGCTTTGTGTATGGGTCTCTTCACCAAACTAGCTCACTGAAGGAAGGGCCTGTATCTTTTTCTTTTCCATAACTAGAAGCCTGATGCATGAAGATTCATGCAAGAATGGGCCTTCCTTTCCCTGGCTGCCGGCACTGCCTTTCCGCTCCGGCCCTGGAGCCGCCTCTTTCTGCTCCGGCCCCGCCTTCCCATGCTGCCCAGAGGCCCTAAGCGGCTGGGGTGGTGCGGAACACCTGTGTCGCCATGGCGACGACACAAGCATCCTGCCCAGCCGCTCAGCGGCTGTGTGTGCAAATTTACCCACCTTCTTTGTTGGGTTAATATGCATACTCACTCCTGATTGGCTGGTGGGCGTTGCGAAGGTACTGTCAATTTGCATCTTTCTCTTTTATTAGTGTAGATGCCTACTGCCTACTTATATAGGCATTATGGAAAAGAAAACCTTGCAGAAAGCCATAAAAAAGAAGAGATTTTTTTAAAAAAGTATAAAACATCTTTTCAGAGAGAACAGAGTCCCAGGGACCCAATGGCACTGCCAGTTGACTTTAGCAGAAACATCCACCCTGGGAAAACAGTGAAACGGGCTCTGATTAACCTGAGAAGTCAATCCAAGTCCCTACTTCCAGAAGCCACCCAAACCCCTGATCCATACCTGTTGTACCCCCTGAGTTCAGTGGATTTCCAGTCCAGCCTGACTGAGACCAAGTCCTGGACAGTGTGCTTTTTCAGTCAACCCAGGTCATCTGGCCAGCACTTCCTTCCACACTGGGTTCATTACTTCAAGGGAGTCTGAAAGATTCCTGAGGTAGCAAGCTCCCTTCTTCTCAAATAATTCATTTCTAAAACCATGTTCAGGAAGGAGCCTGTGGCATAAACCTACAGAGAGCACCTCTGCCGTGTTCCTACCAGGACACTGCCAGGTCTCTGTGTAGAGGAAGAGAGCACATATATGCTAGAAAGAAACAAATTCCTTTTGAGAAGGGTTTTAGCCCATCCAACCCTGGGATGGCCCTTTACTGCTATTTGCAAGCCCGGACCTTCAGTCTGATGCTCCCCTCTTTCAGTGTTGCCCTTTCTATGTGCATTCTACCCAAGAGCACATGCTCTGGAGGGGCATGAGTGGGCTGGCAAAGGGCAGCTGGTCCTGCCTTGGGAAATCTGAATCCTTCTCAGCTCTGTTTCCAGGCCCAGTGCAGGTGGAGGAGAGTGAAGGACACAGAACAGACCTGGCCCAGCTGATGCTGACCTCTCCCTCACCCAGGGGAAACTTGGCCTCCAGCTGCTACTGTTTGGCGGTGATGAGGTCATGCCGGATACAGGCAGGCTCATCTGAGGACTGCTTGGAGCCGATTAAAGCCTTGATGAAATGCGGGTGCCTGGATGGCAGGTGGCTCTGGAGAGCTTGGGCTCTGGTGACCAGGCACTCATCTCTAACTCAACCAAGCAGTGACTCATCTATGTCTATAGCATCTGGAACACAGAATGACTTTCCCTGGGGTTAGCAAGGACAGTTTTCAATCTGCACTGGGTAAAGGGCTAACTTAGGCCCGTGGTCAGCAAACTGCGGCTCGCGAGCCACATGCGGCTCTTTGGCCCCTTGAGTGTGGCTCTTCCACAAAATACCACGGCCTGGGCGAGTCTATTTTGAAGAAGTGGAGTTAGAAGAAGTTCAAGTTTAAAAAATTTGGCTCTCAAAAGAAATTTCAATTGTTGTACTGTTGATATTTGGCTCTGTTGACTAATGAGTTTGCCGACCACTGACTTAGGCCAAGGGCAGAGGATAAAACTCAGGTCACTGAGGGCCCCTTTTAGCCTGGACTTATTACATGGACTGCAATTAAACACCAAAGAACCTCTCCATTCCCCACAATGTTCCCAAATGGAATGCTGGGTAAAATGACTACTGGCCATCCCTCTCCATGGGATTTTCTCAAGTTAAGTGATATGCTAACATCTATAGGTCTCAACATATATGCCATTTGCTCAGGGAAGACTCTGCTCTTCCTTAATACTTGTTTAAATGGTAATTAGCTAATAATTTTGTATTTATTTGTCTAATGTCTATACTCTGCCACACAAGTAGTACAATAAATACTTGCTAAAGTCAAAACAGGTAAGCAATAAAAAGACCAATATGGGTAAGAGAAAGTTTTACAGATAGGTTTTAAGTAGTGTTCTTTAAATGGAAACTTATATACAACAGAAGGCTTCCTCTTATCTGCCACCTTAGCTACGTGGCCAGCCTGCAACCAGTCATCCTTCCAAGCCAACCTTTTCTGGTTTGGAGTGGCAGAGAGAATGTTTTTCTTTTTCTTTTTTTTTTTTTAATATCTTTTATTGATATTTCACAGAGAGGAAGGGAGAGGGATAGAGAGTCAGAAACATCGATGAGAGAGAAACATCGATCAGCTGCCCCCTGCACACCTCCCACTGGGGATGTGCCTGCAACCAAGGCACGTGCCCCTGACCGGAATCGAACCCGGGACCCTTCAGTCCGCAGGCCGACGCTCTATCCACTGAGCCAAACCGGTTTCAGCTTCTTTTTCTTTTTAACAGCTTTACTGAGATATAATTTACATACCATAAAATATACCCATTTAAAGTACACAATTTAATTTTTTTAGTATTTTTTCAGAGTTGTAAAACGATCATCACCATACTCTAGTTTTAGAATATTTTCATCATTCCCAAAAGCAACCTGTACCCATTAGCAGTCACTTCCCATCATCCTAACAGACAACCACTGGCATGAAGAGTTTTTAGTTCTGTATCCAAACAACAGGAGAAAATCTTTAGTGTTCAATCATCTGACACAATCTCCTCATCAGATAGATGAAAAAAGTGATACCAGAGAGGGGCGGATCACAATCCCCAATACTGCATCCTAACGGTAGTGCTTTGACCTCTCTGCCATGCAGCATGACTATGTGCCCAAACTGTATACCCACTGGACTTTAAGCTACTCGAGGGCAGAGGATATATTCTACTCATTTGTTTTCCCTCCCTGCCCAGAAGTACCATTATTGCAGTGATGCTTAAAGTGTGGTCCGTGTTCTGGTACTGGTTTGTGAACTTTGCTACCAGTCCTCGATGAGGTAAGAAAAGTAAATGAGAGTAAGTGTCTGGAAACTTTTATAGTGACTTAGAGTAATTTTATATCGTTGAACCTAATGATTTATTTGGGCCTGTATTTTGTATGCCTTTTTAACATACAATTTTTCTAATTAATTTTTATTGGATTTATAAAAGTACTAGAAGCCCAGTGCACGAATTCGTACATGGGTGGGATCCCTCGGCCTGGCCAGTGATCAGGCCGATGGGGGCCAGCGGCCAGGGAGGGACCGCAGGAGGGCTCCAGGGCGTGTCTAGCCCAGTTCCGATTGGCTGGACCCCAGCAGCAAGCTAACCTACCAGTCAGACACTTAGCATATTACGCTTTTATTATATAGGAAGGATTGGTTCATAATAGACTGCAAATTCAAACAGCAGCAAAAGATACAGGTCTTTGCCCTGACTGGTTTGGCTCAGTGGATAGAGCATCAGCCTGTGGACTGAAGGGTCCCAGGTTCGATTCCGTTCAAGGGCATGTGCCTTGGTTGCAGGCACATCCTCAGTGGGGGATGTGCAGGAGGCAGCTGATTGATGTTTCTCTCTCATCGATGTTTCTAACTCTGTAACTCTCTATCCCTCTCCCTCCCTCTCTGTAAAAAAATCAATAAAATATATATATATATAAAAAGATACAGGTCTTTCACAGATTGTTTGAGAAACACTGCCTTAAGGCAATCCATTCCCCACTCTCTTCTGCTTCTTCTTTTCCCTCTCTGTTTCCTTACATCTTTTGCACTGGTTCCTCCACTCATGCTTACACCTGAAATGTAGGTTCTCTCACTGTGTGCTTGGGCTTCTTTTGCTCTACCCACTCTGTGGACCACTCACAGACTCTGCCAGCTTCCTCCACCCTCAGGAGATTGATAACTCTCGAATTTTCATGTCTAACTTAGGAGTCCCTTCTCTCCTGGGCTTCAGACCCATTTATACAACTGCCTGCTACACATCTCTACGTGAGTGTCCAAGAGGTTCCTAGATTAGTCAATGGCTATTTACTTTTATATTTAGTTTAAAAAATATGTTTTTATTGATTTCAGAGAGGAGGGAAGAGGGAGAGAGAGATAGAAACATCGATGAGAGAGAATCATAAATGGACTGCCTCCTCCATGTCCCCTACTGGGGATATAGCCCACAACCTGGGCATGTGCCCTGACCGGGAATTGAACCCTGACCTCCTGATTGATGGGATGACGCTAAACTACCGAGCCACACTGGCCAGGTGGTCAATGGTTATTTATTAATCACCTGCTACATGCCAGCTGTGAATTCTGTTCTAGAAGCTGTTAATACAGCAGTAAAGCCCTAGCTCAGTGGTCGGCAAACTCATTAGTCAACAGAGCCAAAAATCAACAGTACAACAATTGAAATTTCTTTTGAGAGCCAAATTTTGTAAACTTAAACTTCTTCTAACACCACTTCTTGAAAATAGACTTGCCCAGGCCGTGGTATTTGGTGGAAGAGCCACACTCAAGGGGCCAAAGAGCCGCATGTGGCTCGCGAGCCGCAGTTTGCCGACCACTGCCCTAGCTGGTTTGACTCAGTGGGTAGCGCATCAGCCTGTGGACTGAGGGGTCCCGGGTTCGATTCCAATCAAGGGCACATTCCTGGGTTGCGGGCTCAATCAGCAAAAGGGGGCGTGCAGGAGGCAGCCAATCAATGATTCTCTTTCATTATTGATGTTTCTATCTCTCTTCTTCTCTCTTCCTTTCTCTGAAATCAATAAAAATATATTAAAACAAAACAAAACAAAAAATACAGCAATAAAATGAAGAGACAAGGTCTCTGTGATCACAGGCTTACATCCTAGTAGGGGAGAGATAGATGATAAACATGTAAACAAATAAACATGATAATTTTAGGGACTGAACAGTACCATGAAGAAGATAAATAGGGTAACATGATATAAATTTGACTGGGGGAGGTAATTTTATTAGGGTGGTCAGGAAAGACCTCACTGAGAAGGGGACATTTGAGTTGAAACCCAAATTCCCAACGGGGAGTGTTCCCACCGATGGGAGAGGTAGGTACAAAGGCCCTCAGATGGGAAGGAGCTCAGTGTGTCTGAGGGACAAGAGAAGGACAGTGTTACTGGAGAATGGAGGACACGGGGAAGAGTGGCAAGAGGTGAGGTTGCAGAGACAGGCAGGATCTAGGTTATGAAGAGCTTGGTAGGCTCTTGTAAGGAGTATGGATTTCATTTTAGTTTCATTGGGAAGCTAACAGAAGGTTTTAAGTAGGAGAATGACAGCATTTATGTTTTAAAAAGATCCCTCTGGCTGTTATTTGGAGGATGGGAGACAAGTGTGGAGATGATGAGACTAGCCAGGAGGCTGTGGTGATCATCCAGGAGAACTGGATTGTCATCCTGAACTGCGTGAGTTAGGGCAATGGAAATGCCAAGATGGACATGGGTTCAACATGTACGTTAGAGGTACAACTGACAAGACTTACTGAGTACTTGATTGGGAGTGTAAGGGAAAAAGAGAATTCACGGATGACTCAAGACCTGTGGGCTGAAAAACTGGGTAGATGATAGTATCATTTACCAGTACAGATGTGGAGAAGACTTGGGAGATGTCAATTTTGGGGGGAAAACAGAAGTATATTTTGGCCATGTTTACAATGAGACTGAGGAAAGAACAGGAGCTGGGGAAGTGGATTAAGTGGCTAATCATTCTTTTTGAAGACTTTTACCATAAAGGGATGCAGAAATGAGGTAGCAGCTGGAAGTGCATATAGATTCAAAGGAAGTTTTTAACTTACTTTGTTATTTAAGATGAGTGATATTGAGGCATGTTTTATGCAGAAGGGAATGAGCCAGCAGAGAGGAGAGAATAGATAATGAGGAGAGATGGGGGCTAACTGGAGGAGCAAAGTCCTTGAGAAGCCAGGAAATAGGAGCTCAAGCCCAAATGCAGGGTTGTTCTTAGGAACTTTCTCCGCTGTGGAGGAGAAAGGCAGAATACAGAAGTATAAATGCAGGTAGGCAGGTGGAGGTGATGGTGGGAAGGTGAGGTCGTTCCCTTCTGATTGCAATCTTTTTCTCTATGAAGCATGAGGTGATATTAGCTTGGGAGTTGGGGAAGGAGAATGCTGGAGATTTGAGGAGAGAGAAGGTATTAAACTGTCTTGGTCCAGAATAAGAGAGTGATCTTACTCAAAAAGTGTAGTGCTGTGGTTGGCAGTGCTGAGACTCATGGACATAAATGCAAAGTGAGTTTAGTTAGTATGGTTGTGTGATTTTCTTTCTCCAGCAATATTCAGCTTTTCAGATACAGACATGAAGTAAAAAAGAAAACGAGTTTAACTAGGGTAAGTATTTCATCAGGTGGGTAGAAAGGAAAGAGAAAGAAGCAAGGGAGTAGTTAGAATGCTAGACCATGGAAACTAAAAGAGGGAGGGAGGAAAAGAATGTTCAAAACAGAACTGGTCATTTCCCTGTACCTTCATTCCACCCATACCTCCTCCCAACACTCCTTACCTCAGTACAGGCACATACCATCTACTCAGACATTCAATCCAGAACCTGGATCTCTTCTTGACTACTCCTTCTCTCTCACCATCTGACCCTACTGATTCTATACTTAAATCTTTCTGAGACCATAACTTTTCTCTCCTTTCCCACTGTCTTGTTTTAGGCCTCATTTAAACAATTATAACAGCTTTAAGTTAAGTATTTTCCCTTTCTCCAATCATGCCCCTTCTAACCCATTTTTTTCTATTTTCTTTCAAGTATAACATATATACAGAAAAGTACAAAATATACGTAAGGTGACAGCTCAATGAATTTTCACAAGGTGGATACACCTGCATAACCAGCACCTAGATAAAGAAACAGAACATTACAGCACCCTAGAAACCCTTCCAAGTCACTACCGTGACTTCTTACACCACTAGTTAGTTTTGTCTATTTTGAACTTTACATTTAGGTGCAGTCAGGTTTCCATGTCTAGCTTGTGTCCAGAACATCAGGTTTGTGAGATTCATCCATGCTGTACAGAGCAAGAGTTTGTTTGTTCTCTCATTCACTCAATTTTTTATTCCATGTATGAACATTCCATAATTTATTAATTATTCAAATAGTGATCAACAATTTTGAGACTTCAAAGCCTTCCTTAATCTTTTTTTTTTTAAATATATTTTATTGATTTTTTACAGAGAGGAAGGGAGAGGGATAGAGAGTTAGAAACATCGATGAGAGAGAAACATCGATCAGCTGCCTCCTGCACACCCCCTACTGGGGATGTGCCCGCAACCAAGGTACATGCCCTTGACCGGAATCGAACCTGGGACCTTTCAGTCCGCAGGCCAACGCTCTATCCACCGAGCCAAACCGGTCAGGGCGCCTTCCTTAATCTTAATGGCTCCCACTGTAGGATTAAGTCCAATTTCCTTTGCTGAGCTTGTTATAGACCTTCATTATTGGCTCTTGCTTTCCATTCTTGCTTTCTGACCCTTATAACCTAGCTCTTCTGAACTGCCTGTAATGTGTTGAATAAAGTGTGCTGCTTCATACTCCATACCTCTGAGCATGCTGTTCCCTCTGCCTTTCTATCTCTTGGTAAACTCACAATCATCCTTTAGGTCCTAGTGTAAATACCATCTCCTACATCATGTTCCCTCCCCTCCCCAAAGATTTAAAAGGGATTTCTTTGTGATCCCTCAGTACCTTCTATACATCTCCATTAACACACCAGATAGCAATTCTTTGTTAAAATGTCTGATTTCCTCACTGAACTATGAGTTCCTTAAGGGCAAAGACCATGTCTGGATAATCTTTATTTCCCTGGTGCCTAGGGTGGGGCCTATGACAGGAAAGATGGTCAGTAAGTATTTGAAAAATGAATGAAAAGCCTTGCCCAGGGGCTATAAAGGATGCTGGAGCTGGAAGGCGTTCTTGGAATCAGCTACTTCAACTTCTCTATTTGACTGATGAAGAGAAAGGATTTTCCAAAAAGAAAAAAGATTTATTGGTAGCAAAGTCAGAACTTTGTATTTTCAGCCCAGTGCTCATTCCCCACTTCTGCACTACTGGCAAGAATCAGAGATTGAAGTTCTCACAGAGGACAGCCGGAGGCAAGCTGATTCCCTCAACATCTGGCAGTGCAGCCAGATGGACAGACATTGAAGTGGAACAAGAAATGGAATTCTAAGTTTGCAGCCGGACAACAAACTAACAGGCTGTTAAAGGAGATGTCAGCACTGGAAAGGACCTTTGCCCCAGGCAGGGATGATGGGGAATTTAAGGACTCATTTGATGATGACTGGTTAACACTGACAATTGAGCCATGTGCAAGGAAGGGGGGCAAGGAAGAGCCATGAAAAGTAGGCAGGAAAGAAGATAAGGAAAGCCCTGGGAAAAGTGCTATTAGGTTTCATAAATCTTAAGTGTTTCTGAGGTGATGAGCACTGATGACTGAAAAGGCAGCGTCAATGTGACTATAAAGAAAAGGAATCTAGCAGCAAAGAGGTGAAGCTCTTAAAAAGCAGGGCTGGGAAGCAAAGATACCACATTTCCAGTGATAACTAAAACTCCAGTGGCTACAGAGATGTATCAGTGTATCCAGACATGTACTAAGCTATGTGCAGGGCATTGTGGCAAAGGATATAGAGTCAAAAAGACAGTCATGGCCCTCAATCTACCTCAGTCCAGTAGGGGGGACTAGACCCAAATCCCATGGAACAGGGAAGACTTCCGAAGTGGAATTAGAGCTGGGGACTGACTGGCAGAAAAAAAAAAAACTTCACCAGGCTGAGAAACAGTCTTAAAGGGAAATGAGAGGCAGACGGACCTGGGAGAGTAAAGGCACTGAGGTGGGAACACTGAATTGACATTACGGTGTGGCAGGAGTATTAGGGCAGCAGTAGGGAAAAAGGTTAGGTGAGGGTCAGACTAGGACAACTCTAAAACCAGGTTAAAAAGTTAGGATGGGCTTTATTCTTTCTTTTCTTCTTTCTCTCTTTCTTTCTCTTTCGCTTTTTCTTTCTTAAACAAGTGAACACTGAGTGTTTTGAAGTTAATAACAGATACTTCATATAAAATTCCTACTCTGTAGAACCTATACGTGTCCTAATCCTGACAAAACCTTAGAAGGTAGGTGGTATCACTCCATTTCCAGATGAAGAAAGAGAACCTCAAAGCGGCCCTGGCTTGACCAGGACCACAAAGCTATGAAGAGGTAGGGCTGGTATTCAGACCCTGACTCCACAGTTCATGCTCTTTCCCTGCAGCCTTACTCAACTGGGATTTCTCCTTTGAACTACATATGACAATCTATTTGAGTAATGATTTTCTCAATTCTCCCAAGAATGATACATAAGTAGTACCATCTCAATGCCTGGGAGAAAAGTTAATTCCTTGTATACAATGGATGCTTTATAGTTCAATTCTTTGGGGGAACCCTGGTCAGAAAGGTTGTCATGATTAGGGATATGTTTTAGGAAGATGGATCTGGCAGTGGGGTCCCATGCACCTTAACAGCTCTGGAATTATTAGGATGAGTTCCTCCCTACCTTCCCAACCATCCTGCCTCTTCTTCTCTCCCTCCCGCCTCCCCTCCAACATTTTCTTGTACCTGGCAGTCAAGTGCTAAAGCACAGCCTTCCTGCTCTAAGCCAGCAACACAAACAGAAGCAGCATCTTCAGAGCTAAAAACCGAAGGGGCCTGTGCACCCACTTTTCTGTGGAGGTTGGGGGTAGAAAACTGGCACTAGTGAATTCAGAACCCTTCTATAAAAATCATCTGGCAACCTCCCATTACACTTCCAGATAAAACTAAGCATCCCCTCCTCTGGGAAGCTTTCTGTAACTGACTCTACCTCCCTGCCCACCAGGCAGGAGCAGGTATTTCCTCCTCCATGCCCCAGAGCCCTTGTCCAGCCCCCCTGCCAGAGTATCTCTCCAGTGTCACTGGCTGTTTCTGTATCTGTCTCCTCCACCAGTCTCAGTCTCTCACGGTCAGGGACAGTTTGCTTGATCCATCTTAGGATGCCCTGAGGTACATGGTCTCAGAGATGGCCACTGGCTTACCCAGAGTCACATTACAGTGCTGAGTTGAAGCCCAGGTGAGTCTGACTTCCAAGCTGTGTTCTTTTCATTATATTAGGGGCCTTCTGAAGATGAAGTGCTAAGCGCCCAGCCCAACACTAAGATTCAGAGGTGGTGCTCTCAGAGTGGACAGACCACCAGAAGAGGCTTCCTGACAGAGGGAGGCCCTGAAGAGTCAAGAGGCTCTAGATGAGAAGAGAGGAAACATGAAGGTGGTTTAGGTAGGGGGTGGGGAGGGAGGTTGTGGGCAGAAACAGAATTAAGAAGCTTTCAGGGCCGAAACCGGTTTGGCTCAGTGGATAGAGCGTCAGCCTGTGGACTGAAGGGTCCCGGGTTCGATTCCGGTCAAGGGCATGTACCTTGGTTGCGGGCACATCCCCAGTGGGAGGTGTGCAGGAGACAGCTGATCGATGTTTCTCTCTCATCGATGTTTCTAGCTCTCTATCCCTCTCCCTTCCTCTCTGTAAAAAATCAATATATTAAAAAAAAAAAAAAAGAAGCTTTCAGGTAGGATTACAGGCTTCAAGAAGGAGAAAGGTATCATAGCTGCCAGGGTGACAGTCTGATTTTTTCTTTCTTTTTAATTAAATGTATTTTTATTGATTTCAGAGAGGAAGGGAGAGAGAGAGAGAGAGGGATAGAAACATCAGTGATGAGAGAGAATCATTGATCAGCTGCCTCCTGCATATCCCTTACTGGGGATTGAGCCTGCAATCTGGGCATGTGCCTGACTGGAAATTGAACTGTGACCTCCTGATTCATAGGTTAATGTTCAACCACTGAACCACACTGGTCAGGCCAGTCTAATTTTTTTTATACAATCACTAGAGGCCCAGTGCATGACACCCTCTCACAGTCCAGGAGCCCTCAGGGGATGTCCAACTGACGGCTTAGGCCCACTCCCCACGGCAGTCAGGCATCCTTAGCGCTGCCGCGGAGGTGGGAGAGGCTCCCATCACCAGCTCCCACCACCGCCGCTGCACTAGCCAACCGAAAGCCAGCTCAGGGCTTCTGGCTGAGTGGAGCTCCCCACGTGCGAGCGCACTGACCACGAGGGGGCAGCTCCTGCGTTGAGCGTTTGCCTCCTGGTGGTCAGTCCGTGTCATAGCGACCGGCCATTCGGCTGTTTGGTCGATTTGCATATTAGCCTTTTATTATATAGGATGGAGCATGGAGCAGAGGCTTTTACAGTTGTTATCACTAACCTTCATGCTATCACTATCATACTTCTCAGGTGTTATCTTACAGACAAGAAAACGGAGGCTTAGAGAGTTAAGGCAACATGTCCAAGGCAATACCCGTAGTAGGGTGGGGGAGCTGTGATTCAAACCCAGGTTGGCCTGACTCTGAAAACATCCTTTCTATTACTCTACATGGCCTCCAAAGGGGTCAGAGAACTTCCCCCATTATCACACTGCTGACTGGACCTCCTCCCAGCTCTCTCATGAGTACTGCTAAGTCAGAGTTGGTCAAGAAAAGCTGCCCCTCCAGCTCTAACTCTCTAAGATCCAAGGACCCTAAATCCCTGTGGACTAAGCAATTTCAAGGACAAGGGTTCTGGGTAGGCTTGGTAAACACAGGCTGGCCCCTTGATCTCACAGAAAGCACTTTCCTCTCATTTGCTGCAGCAAAGTCCGTGATAAATATAGGTTAAGAAAAGTGGATGGTCAGGAAGGAAGCTCTTCTGCTTTCCCTGAAACCCTTGGAGAAGGTCAACTGAGGTCAGAAGATTTTGGAAATTTTATTGGCAACAGCCCCCAAGACAAGGGGGTAGAATCCCGCCTCTCAGTTGGCTGGTCACACACACAGGCTAACCAAGAGAGGTCAAGGGGGGAGGGAGGTCATAAGTTGGCAGGCCTGTAGCCCTGAGTGACGGCCACTTGTTCAGATCAGGAAAAGAGAAATAAGTGGGTTAATGGTTTTGGCCCTTGAGGCTGGGAGGCTAGGGCAGGGGGTGTAAATGGAAGCTGGGTAAAAAGGCAGGTGGGCAAACTGTAAAAGTGGGGGCAACGGGCATCTGTTCCAAGTCAACAGGCAGGAACCATGCCCCTGAAATGATTCAAAGGGCCAGCCTTGGCCTGGGGGGAAGGGGGAACACTTCATAAAAGACCCATGCCTCTTCATTTCAAAGGTGTTCGATCTGGAAAGCTGGAGAGAGGGTCTCTTTTTAGAGTGAATCCCTGTCTGTTTGGGGGCTGAAGGGAAGCAGGAAATGTAAACCACTGGACAATGGCTGGGGGTATTGATTGATTTTAAAGCATGGCAGAGAGAAGCCCCACGGTGAATGCTCCAATTCTTAGCTACAAATGTCTCGCCAGAGAGCTTTCCAAAGGACAAAGTGAGTAGCATCCTGCTTGGGGATGTTTTCTAAGTCTGCTTCTGAGAGCAGTAAGTTTTTGCTCAAAAGCTTCAATCATCCCAGGCACTGTTACCACAATGTATATGCCCCAGACCAAGGCACATCCTGGGGCAGGTCCCTTGTAGGCTGGGGGTTTGGGCCAGGCCTGGGTATTAAGCCAGTGTGGTTGGGTTTGGGGGTGTTGGGCCAGCAGGGCAAAGTCTCTGGGATGAAAAGAACTGTCTTTGAAGACTGAATTTTGAAAAAGTGATTGGGCTGAAGAGAACAGTTGGCATAAGTTACAGAGAAGAAAATCACAGCTCATTTAAAGATATTTCAAGCAGTCAAAGAAGAAATGAACTAAATGGATACCTAAAATGGAATGGACTCCCAGGGAAGAAATAGAGTTCTCTCAGTCCTTGACAAAATCCAAAGAACTGCCAGCCAGCCAACTATTGGAAAGGTTTGTACCAGGAGGAGAGTGGGTAGCCCCGATGACCTCTGAGGACCCTTGAAGCTCGTAAGTTCTATGAAAAATAATCCCTGACAAGCAGGCCCTAAGGTGGGTGTCTAGCCCCAAAGATGGTCTCTAGCCCCACAAAGTGGCACTGAGGGCAGTCATGTGCCATACTCAGGGGCCTGGGCACCACACATCCTGGCAAGATGCACTGCTCCCTATCATGAAAAGAGACTGTAGTGGGATAAAAGAAAGTAGTATGAAAAGTGACTGCTTGGGAGGTATCAGGCAGGATGGAAGATAACTCTGCACCAGACTTGGAAGGAGCAGACCAGCCTGAATCTGGGGATTGCACATACTGTCCCTCAATTTAAATCATGCTCTCTCAAGGGAGGGTATTCAATCATTCAGTAAATGGTTATTGAGTGCTGGCTGTGTGCAGGGTACTGTGCTAGGTGCTGGGAATGAGTTTGCTGACTTCAGGGAGCTCAGAGTCAAATTAGAGAGAAGACTACTGAAAACTTAAGAACAATGTCAGATTGTGACAAGTATGAGTTTAGACTTGGGTGGGGGTGGAATCAAGGAGGATGTCTTTCAGACCTGGGTTAATAGGAATGTGAAGGTCCTCCCCTTTGTTCTATTAGCCCTGCACTAGAGGTCATAGTGGAGAAGAAAGGACACTTTTAGGGATTGTAATGAACAAGACTCTCAGAGCATGTGCAGAAAGGCAGGATGGTCTGGTACAAAACACAGGTAGGCAAAAGATGTTACACCCACACGAGGTCAAATCACATGTGCACACTGCCCCTCTCATTAAGTACCGCCACCCTCAAAGCAGTTCCAGCCCTGGGAGGGTAACAGGGCTATGGGGGAGCATGGTATTTCCAGAGTGAGAGGTTGTCAAGTTTCTCTCTCTGCCAACCCCCACCCCATTCATCCATGCTCTTACCTCCATCCAGCAGCTCCTTGACTGTGCGGTAGTCGTCGGCAAGGACAGCATAGTGCAGGGCTGTGCAGCCCTTGAAGCTGGCGCGGTTGTTCAGCCGGTTGTTGAAGTCATCCTCTCGGGTGACCAGGACTGGGGGGGGGGGGAATAGTAACACAAACCCTTCTATTAGCAACAAATGCTCTGAGCCACCAATTTTACCATCTTTCTTTTGGCATTTTAATTTACTCACCCATTTACCTACTTGCTAAACATACAATGATACCTACTATGTGCCTGGCAATCTGTGCCAGGCAAGAGAAGGTAAAGCAGAGGTCAGTTAGTTCCACAAACATTTACTGACATCTATTATGTAGTAGGATTCATTTGGGGACACAGAGTGAATCAGACATGGTCTCTGACCTAATCTGAAGGAGGAGACAGAGAACAAACACATGTTTATCATATTATTTGAGACAAATACTATGTTAGAAGTATAACAGGATGATAAAGAAAGCCAGAGGGAAAATTAGCTCAATTTGGGAATGAAGAGAGGATCTCAGATGTCCAGAATCTTGAAGGGTGAAGAGGAGCCATCCAGGTGAAGAAAAAAGGCTGGGGTAAGAGAGGGGACCAGTGGGGCAGGAGACAGAGGCTGTTCTTTGCAGAACAGTAACATATCCCTCTGCTCTGAAAATGTTTACAACCTAGTGAGTGTTTAATATTATTTTGTGATGACCTTTTATAATTTATAAAAGCCATTAAGACTTTGAAACTACAGAAAAATACAAAGAAGGGATCAATATTTCTGCAACTTGAAAAACTGCACTTGAGGAGATCCAAGATGGCGGCGTAGGCAAACACCTAAACTGCTGCCTCGCACAACAATTTCAAAACTACAACTAAAAGACAAAACGTCTATCACCCAGAACCACGGGAAAGCTGGCTGAGTGGAAGTTCTACAACTAGAAGGAAAGAGCAAACAGCATTGAGGGGTGCACAAGCGCTGAAAAGCTGAGGTACGGAGACGCGCGAATAGGGCTGGTGACGGGTGACTGGGAGCGCTGCTGTTTTCAACCCAAAGGGAGATAAGCTCCCGATTACTCCTAACTCGTTTCTGGGGAGACTCGGGGGACCCAAACCCCTACGGGGAGAAGCTGGACTGTCTGCCGTGGGGTCGGAAAGTGAGGGAGGCTTGCTTGCAGGGCTGCACACAGGAACAATTGTTTATTGTGCTGGGGCGAGGGACATGGGGACACGCAGAGCCGGCTTACTGGCAGCCATCGCTGTTTGCCACACCCTAGCCTAGTCACGCCCTGAGACCCCGCCCTGCACAATCTAGGAACCCACCCAAGCACCAAGCAGCGGCTTTAGCATATGAATGGCCTGCCCTATCGCAGCTTAACCTAGCAAACTTGCAGCCCGGGTCAGACAGCTCCAAAACCTCCAAACCCCAAGCAAAGAGGAGAAAACTGTAGTTCTCGCTGTAGTGCCTGCTGGGTGGCCTCAGACAGTAGCTGACCTGCACCCCATTGAAGATCCAGAAGCCAGTGTACCTAGTGGTCAGTGTGAGACACCAGATTTCAACTCCTCACATCCATAAGTGACACATTCAAGAGGCAGACTCAGTGAGCACCAAAGCCCCACTGAAACAAGTCCTGCACCATAAGCATGTCTCCAGCGCAGCAGTTCTTTCATTATAGACACAGCAGGTCCTCACAGCCAATTGGCCTGGAGGTCAATTCCTCCCAGTGTACCAACAGCAATCAAGGCTTAACTACACCAAGACTTTGCACTCAGCCCACAAAGGGGTGTACCAAGAGCGTCCACCTCAGGTGATTGGGGAAGCTGAGCTACTGGCCCCTATAGGTCACCTACCACACAAAGCCACTCCATCAACACAAGGAAGCAGCAAAATGCGAAGACAAAGAAACATGTCACGAATGAGAGAAATGGAGGAAAGCAAACTAATGGACGACATAGAGTTCAGAACCACATTTATAAGGTTACTCAAGAATCTTCTAAAAACTGCCGAGAAACTTAATGAGACCTCTGAGGAGCTTAGTGAGACCTTCAAGGACCTTAATGAGAATGCCAAAAAAATGGAAAAGGACCAGTCAGAAATTAAGCATACACTATTTGAAATAAAGAATATACAGAAACTCAGCTGTAGATCAACGTACCCCAAGAATCAAACCAAAGATCTGAAATATGAGGAAACAAAAAACACCCAACCAGAAAAACAAAAAGAAAAAATCCAAAAATATGAAGATAGCGTAAGGAGCCTCTGGGACAACTTTAAGCGTACCAACATCCAAATTTTTGGGGTGCCAGAAGAAGAGAAAGAGCAAAATATTGAAAGCCTATTAGAAGAAATAATGACAGAAAACTTTCCCTACCTGGTGAAAGAAATAGACTTACAAGTTCAGGAAGCACACAGAACCCCGTACAAGAGGAATCCAAAGAGGACCATACCAAGACACATCATAATTAAAATTCCAAGGGCAAAAGACAAAGAGAGAATCTTGAAAGCAGCAAGAGAAAAACGGTTAGTTACCTACAAGGGAGCACCCATACGACTGTCAGCTGATTTCTTGGCAGAAACTATGCAGGCCAGAAGGGAGTGGCAAGAAATATTCAAAGTGATGAACAGCAAGAACCTACAACCAAGATTACTCTACCCAGCAAAGCTATCATTCAGAGTTGAAGGTCAGATAAAGAGCTTCACAGACAAGAAAAAGCTAAAGGAGTTCATCACCACCAAACCAGGATTACATGAAATGCTGAAGGGTGTTCTTTAAGAAGAGGAAGAAGAAGAAAAAAGTAAAGATAAAAATTATGAACAACAAAATGACATCAAATACATACCTACCAACAAGTGAATCTAAAAATCAAGTGAATAAAAAATCTGAAGAACAGAATGGACTGGTGAATATAATAGAATCAGGGACATAGAAAGGGAGTGGACTGACAATTCTCAGGGGGGAGGGGGTGTGAGGGGTGCGGGAAGAGACTGGACAAAAAACTTACACCTATGGATGAAGACAGTGGAGGGGGGGTAAGGGCATGGGGTGGGGTGGGGAATCAGGTGGAGGGGAGCTATGGGGGAAAAAAAGAGGAACACCTGTAATAATTTGAACAATAAAGATTTATTAAAAAAAAAAAGAAGAAAAACTGCACTTAATATTTTGGTATATATCCATATATCCATGTATGCATATATATCCTATAGAACTGGAATTTACTACATTGCAATTTTGTAATATGCTTTTTTACTCTTAATAAATGCACTGTGAACGTGTTTTTAAAGGTAAGATTAAAAAGCATTTCATGTGATCAAACCACCAAAAATCCTAGGCTCACTCTAGTGCTAGTATTCATGACTCTCCCTCCCCAATTTCATATTAAATAACCTAAAACCATTTCTGTCACTTTTATAGGACCCTATGGGTTGGGTGATCACACACATTCAGGACAAACCTGGTTTATGCCTGTTGTCCTGGACAGTACCAGCCTGGACAATAAATTGGAAGGTTACCTCACTTCTGAGGTCCTTCCTTGGGACCTGAGACCCCACATAACAACTATGATACTTAGGTGATGGGGTTTCTTTCTGCCCCAATTATCAGAGTAACTGTTATGTTCCCTCCGGAACTGAGTTCAGTGGGAGTGGAATTTGGGTCCTACCTACCTGAACCCCCTTCTCTAGCCCAGAGCACAGGGCCTGCAAGGGGTAGGCTCCTCTCACCCCCCACTGGGAGAGGGGGTGTAATTCAACCAAGAGGTAACCTTGTCTACGTAGTTAAAAGCATCAGACAATTCCTAAACCATTCTTTTCCAAGTAAGTGGTATTAGAATAGTGTCCATGCATTTTTCCCTCCCTTCCTATTTAAAGTTCAAAAAGCCATGTCATGCCTTCTCCTAATACTAACAGATCTCATTTACTGACCTTTTTCTACTCTGTGCCTGGCATGGTAGCTTCACACAATCTATTTAATTCTCATAACTACCTTATATAGTGGGTATTATCATTCTCATTTTATAGATGAAGAAACTGAAACGGAGGTCACACAGCTAGTATAGAGGTGAGCAAAAGTAGGCCTAGAGTTATAATACAAATAAATAATATAATAATTAATAAATAATAGTATAAGAATAAAATCTGTGTTTTGTGTACTTGCAATTATAAACCTACTTTTGCCCACCCTTGTACATGGTTGAGTGATGATTAGAACCCAGGTCTAATCTGAGTCTTTATTCTTTCTCTCCTTCGTATCATGCTGTCATCCTAATTTTGAAAATGAGCAAATTAGATCCCAAAGAAAGGAGCTCAGAGCCTAGATGTCTGGTCCCAGCCTTGACTCTTTTTGTTTTTTTTTTTAAATATATTTTATTGATTTTTTACAGAGAGGAAGGAAAAGGGATAGAGAGTTAGAAACATCGATGAGAGAGAAACATTGATAAGCTGCCTCCTGCACACCCCTTACTGGGGTTGTGCCTGCAACCAAGGTACATGCCCTTGACCAGAATTGAACCTGGGACCCTTCAGTCCACAGGCTGATGCTCTATCCACTGAGCCAAACCGGTTAGGGCCGCCTTGACTCTTATTCTCCCTCCTTTTCCTCCTCAGGTGAAGGTGCACTATACTTTCTGCAGAACTTGCCTTAAGAGGGAACTGCCTGAGGTCTGTAGCTAGCTTAGATGGGAGTATTTCAAATGTTTGGCCAAAATGAAGTTGGTGGAGTATGTAGCTGAGAATAGACCACACTTTCTTGAGGCCCATGGAATCAATAGTGAATCAGCAATTCTGCACCAGGCAAAGGCTCTCCAGACTGATAACCTCCTCCTCTCCACACCTGGAGTGTGATCTAACCTTTCCTGGGGTAGAGAGGACAGGAAGAAGGCCTCTGAGTAGCTAACACACAAGTCCCATATGCATTTTTCTCATAAGAGAGCCCTTTAGAGACCTAACTCAGAGATTACCAACTCTTAGTGGCAAACAGTCTTATCAAATAATGGTAAATCATCTTGTTTCCAGCTCACTGCAGATTAGGAGAAGAAAACAATAAGGCTGGGGAGGAGGCTTCATAATCAAAGCAGACTGATTACAATCAAGTGCGGGCCAGGCAGTGAGGGAAAAGTACAGCACAATAAAAAGCTAAAAAGGAATCCACAGAATACTGCACCTCAAAAACCCCTAAGGGCACCACTGAATTGCCCATTGGACATTAACTGCTGGATACAGTAATGAACCTGAAGAAAAGTGATAGTTGGCTCAAGAAAGCAGGAAGGGTGTAATCCATTTTACAAAGAAAACACACCATTCATTCAACAAACAACACTTAATGAGCACCAATGCATGGTGGTAGCTGCTGGAGATATACTAATGAATAAAAGAGTCTAATGCAAGAATCATACCATTGAACAAATTATATAATATGTTTCACAAGTGCAATTATAGAGCCATACCTAGGGTGCTTACCATAAAAAGCGGAGGAATTTAGGAAACATTGCTGTATTATTCAGTTCAGAGACAAATGTCACCAAAGTGCTGATATCATAGCCTATTAAGAAATCATAGGAGGATCCCTGCTCACCTCTGAGGTCTCATTTCTCCCCATCCCTTTCTAATGCCTTTTTTTTTTTTTTTTTTTTTTTTTTGCCTCAGAGCTTTTGCAATTACCATTCCACTGCCTGGAACATCTTCCCCTCTTCCATGCCTTCAGTTGGCTAACTCCAATTCATTTTTAGGCCTCTGATTAGAAATCAGTTCTTCTAGTGATTCTTCCCAAGTTCGAGGTAGTTACTGCTCCTAAGAGCTACCCAGAACCTTAGACATCTTCCGATTAAGTATTTATTACATTTTATTGCAATCACCTGTTTTCTTGACTACGTTCTCCAATAGGCAAAAAGCTCAGGAAAACAAGAAGTGTGACCGTCTTCACAGCTGTGTCCCCAGTGCCCAGTATGGTATCTGGTCATAAATACGTGCTTGGTAAATATTGGTTGAACTAGCAAATCCTATCTAATAGAAGAGTAATATGCAAATTGACCATCACACCAAGACATAAGATGGCCGCCCCCATGTGGCCAAAAATGGCTGCCCCCATGTGGACACAAGATGGCTGCCACAAGATGTCTGTCAGGGGAGGGCAGTTGTGGGCAGTTGGTGTGACCAGGCCAGCAGAGGAGGGCAGTTGGGGAAGACCAGGCCAGCAAGGGAGGGCAGTTGGGGGGAACCAGGACTACAGGGGAGGGCAGTTTGGGAGGACCAGGCTTGCAGGGGAGGACATTTGGGGGGGACCCAGGCCTGCAGGGAAGGGCAGTTGGGGGGGACCCAGGCCTGCAGGGGAGTGCATTTAGTGATGACCGAGCCAGCAGAGGAGGGCAGTTGAGGCGGACCAGGACAGCAGGGGAGTGCAGTTGGGGGGACCAGGCCTGCAGGGGAGAGCAGTTGTGGAGGGACCAGGCCTGCAGGGGAGGGCAGTTCGGGGGGGACCAGGGCAGCAGAGGAGGGCAGTTGGGGGCTACCAGGCCTGCAGGGGAGGGCAGTTGGGGGGGCCAGGCCTGCAGGGGAGGGCAGTTGGGGGGGACCATGCCAGCAGGGGAGGGCAGTTAGGGGCAATAAGGCCGGCAGGGGAGCAGTTAGGCGTCGATCAGGTTGGCAGTAGAGTTGTTAGGGGGTGATCAGGCTGGCAGGCAGAAGTGGTTAGGGGCAATCAGGCAGAGGCAGGCGAGCGGTTGGGAGCCAGCAGTCCTGGGACTGGGCCTAAACGGGTGGTCGGACATCCCTCAAGGGGTCCCAGATTGGAGAGGGTGGAGGCTGGGCTGAGGGACACCCCCTCCCCACCGTGGATGAATTTCATGCACTGGGCCTCTAGTAAATACATAATTCATAAATAAGTTCTGATATAACCTTGTTTTGGGGATGATAATAATGTCAGCCAGCAAGTATTTAGTGGAGGCACTAGTGTGTGGCTGTTAAATAGGTGAGCTCTGGAGCCAGACCACCTATGTTTGGATCTCAGTCCTGAATTTGCTGACTGTGTAATATTGGATAACTACCTACCCTCTCTGTGCCAAGTTTCTTTATCTGTAAATGGAGATGATAACAGTACCCTCTCAGGGATACTTAAGGATTAAATGAGACACTATGAGTAAAGGGTCTTGGAGCAGTCCCTGGCATACAGTACCTCTCAGTAAATGTCAGCTATTATCCTTACTGTCTAGTCTTATGCTTCCAAAGTGTATTCTCTCTGTGAAAGAGGTCCATTTGGGGAATCCTGCACACACCATTCCCCTCAGAAAGGCACAGTTCTTAGTTAAGAACCATCTGTTTAATTCGGTGTCACTCGGCAGTTCCTGGTTTAACAGCCTCTCTCCACCTAACCCTTATTAAAATCCTGCAGTGCTAGTGTTCCACAGAACACTCTTTGGAACTGAGTAATACATTAAAATATTTTCACTTATTTATTTCAGAATAATCTGTGAGGTGTAAGTTTACTCTTCCCATTTTACAAGTAAGGAACTAAAGTTGAGAAGGGTGCCACAACAGCTGGTGGTTGAGCAAGGCCCATTTCATGCTCTTATCAACAATAACCTCTCTCCCCCAATTTGTCCCACATCATCTTGCTGAAGTCCCCAGCTCATTAGATTTCATATTTTTTTCTTTCAAAGGTGTAAAGTTGTGGGGAGAAATAGGTACAGCACTTACCCCCTTCACTGAAGAAAAGTATGCAAATCCACGGAAGCTAAAGTGACTCATTCAAAACTGGCTCACCAGCTGGCCACTACGGTGGTATTTTGTGGCCCCATGTTTACAGGTGGTCCTCAGCCAGTGAACCATGCCCTTCCCAACAAAGACATCTACTAGCCTATCTCCAGCACTGGGAAGATGGACTTAGGCTCCTGCTTCCCCTCCAAGCCAGCCATTCCTGTCTCTTCAGTGGAGGTTGCACCCCCGCAGGCCACAGGGAGAGTGACAAAGCATCACTTTGTTATCCTTCTGCTCTCATCTCTGACTTTTTGATGTTGCAAAGTCTATGCCTGGGTGCCATGGCAAGTATGTGCCTGAGAGATACTCTGCAGGCCTCAGCAGTGCCAAGAGTCAGCGGAAGTGAAAGTAGTACCTGAAGCCCTTCATGCAGCCCTGGCCATTCCTAAGCACTGCTGAAACTGCACCTCCTCCCCCAAGAAGAAACAACCTAAAACCAAAACCAACCAACCAACCAACAAAACCCACTACCTCCCACGATGAGAAACAGTGATTTAAGGTAAAGGAGTCACGGACTCCTGACTCTTAGTTCTGCCTTTTACGAAGTTCTTCTATCTGTACAATGGGCATGATAAGCAATAATTTGAGGAACACTAAATATTTAAATATTATGAGAATCAAATGTGATGATAGGCTTAAAAAGCATTACCAAAACATTTAATAATGCTGCTTTCTCCCTTGGGTTAGAAACTAGGGACACAGAGATGACTCAGACATGGCTCCTGTCCTCACAATGCTAAGTCTATTGGGGGAAATTTTGAAAAAACGTGTATGAGGCAATATGGGTGGTCTCCAGATAACAAAACCTTTATTACTTACTGCTGCCTTGTGCAGAGGAAAGGCAACCCTAGATACAAGTCTCATTCCCTCAGCTCAGCCTCTACCCGCTACTCCCAGGAGCTGTGCAATCTAATGTCATGGATCCAACAGTGCCCTGTCTTTAAAGATGTGAGCACGTCTCTTTGAGAGGAAACCTCTACAACTAATATGACAAACTCAAGAATAACCCCTTACATTTGTGCAGCATTTTACAGTTTAGTGAGTACTACAGTGCAATCATTCCCTACCCTCATGACAATCTAGGGCAGATGGGTCAAGTTCTATTCTCTGTTGAACAAGAGATAGAGGTAAAGAAGTTAGGCAGCCTGTCAAACTTGCACTGCTAGTGGGTGGTGAACTAGGACTAGACCTCAAGCCTGCCTGGCTCCGTCCTCTATACTGCATAGTTTCTGCAATGTCCATAAGGTCAAACCTCACATAACCCAGGGTCACCTAAGCTGGCTTGAAGCTCAGGGACTAAGCTAAATTCTTGAGTCTGGAGTATCTACAAGGTGTTTTGTATCTACAACCACATTAAATCCTCACTACAATCTGAGAGATGGTCATCCTACTGCCCGCATTGCAGGCTGCTTCCTCAACCTCTGTGGGCACTGTCAGCTCTGCCTGTTGCATTTGTCAGCAGTCAGAGGATAGGGCAAGAGGGAGATTCCCTGTGTTGGGTCACCATGAGACCATCCTTGGAGAGTGCAAGGCCTAGACAGTCCACTTTCCTCTCCAAATTCTACCTGTTATTTAAGGCCCAATTCAAGGCCTCCTCTTCCAGGAAGTCCTCTCCTCCCAGCTCTGCCCTGGATAACTGTCATGTCAATTATGTGTACTCATCTACCAGTTAATTATATATTGTCTTACAACATCTCTTGTAATATTTTATTGTGTTAAAATTTTCCCTTCTGGAGAAAAACCAAGATGGCGGCATAGGTAAACACCTGAACTTGCTGCCTCGCACAACCACTTCAAAACTACAACTAAAAGACAAAACAGACATCATCCAGAACCACAGGAAGGCTGGCTGAGTGGAAATTCTACAACTAGAAGGAAAGAGAAAAGCACACTGAGACTCAGAGGAGGTGCGTAAGTAAAGTGTGGAGTACGAAGGTGCGCAAGCGGAAAGGGGCTGGCAACTGAGGACATGGCTGTCTTTTTCAATCGGTAGGGAGACACTAACTCCTGACTGCTCTGAACTCCAGTTCTGGGCGAGACTCTAGGGACCCAGACTCATACAGGGGGAAACTGGACTGTCTAGCATTGGGCCGGAACACGAGGGCGGCTTTCTCTCAGAGGTGCTTGCAGCAATTACCACGGGACACTGAGACCCGGGGGCCTCTTAGAGCAGGGCTGCCGGTCAGCCACTGCTGTTTGCTCCACCCTGTTGATACCCTGAGACCCCGCCCCACCCCAGCTGTGTGCAGAGGCTTTTGCATATGAATGGCCTGGCCCTTTGAAATCTAAAATTACCTAACAAACTGCAGCTGGGTCAGAGAGCCCCAGAACTTCCAAAAGAAGGCCCAAGGCCCCACAGCAGCTTGCATTGCTTCACAGATGGGCCTCATCTGGGTACCTCCAAACCCCAAACAAAGAAGAGGAATCTGCAGATCTCTCCATAGCTCCTGCTGGCTGGCCTCAGGCAGAGGCTAAATTTGCACCTCCTTGGAGATCCAAGAGCCAGTGTACCCAGTGGTCAGAGTGGGACCATCCAGATTACAACTCCTCAGATCCATAAGGGACACACTCAGGGGGCAAAGTCAGTGAGCACCAAAGCCCCACTGAAGCAAGTCTTGCCTCATAAGGGTGTCTCCAGCACAGAAGTTCTCCCATCATAGATACAACTGATCCTCAAAGCCAATTGGCCTGGAGGTCAATTCCTCCCAGTGATACTAACAACAATCAAGGCTTAACTACAACAAGACTGTGCACACAACCCACAAATGGGGTACACCAAGAGTGTCCACTTCAGGTTACTAGGGAGGCTGAGCCACTGGGCCCTATAGGACACCTAGCACACAAAGCCACGCTATCAACACAGGGAAGCAGCCAAAATGTGGAGACAAAGAAACAGGTCACAAATGACAGAAATGGAGGAAAGCAAACGACAGGATATAGAGTTCAAAACCACGGTTATAAGGTTATTCAAGAACCTTCTAGAAACCGCCGATAAATTTAGTGAGATCCTCGAGGATATGAAAAAGGACCAACTAGAAATTAAGCATACACTGACTGAAATAAAGAATAATATACAGAGATCCAACAGCAGACTAGAGGATCGCAAGAATCAAGTCAAAGAGTTGAAATACAAAGAAGCAAAAAACACCCAACCGGAAAAGCAAAAAGAAAAAGGAATCCAAAAATATGAAGATAGTGTAAGGAGCTTCTGGGACAACTTCAAGTATTACCAACATCCGAATTATGGGGGTGCCAGTAGAAGAAAGAGAGCAAGATATTGAAAACCTATTTGAAAAAATAATGACAGAAAACTTCCCCTACCTGGTGAAAGAAATAGACTTACAAGTCCAGGAAGTGCACAGAACCCCAAACAAAAGGAATCCAAAGAGGACCACACCAAGATACATCATAATTAAAATGCCAAAAGCAAAAGACAAAGAGAGAATATTAAAAGCAGCAAGAGAAAAACACTTACCTACAAGGGAGTACCCATACGATTGTCAGCTGATTTCTCAACAGAAACTATGCAGGCCAGAAGGGAGTGGCAAGAAATATTCAAAGTGATGAATAGCAAGAACCTACAACCAAGATTACTCTATGCAGCAAGGCTATCATTCAGAATTGAAGGTCAGATAAAGAGCTTCACAAGACACTTGGGGGTGGAATGAGGGCATGTGACGGGGTAGGGGAGGCTGGGGGAAGGTCAATGAGGAAAAATAAAAGGAGATATATGTACTAATATATGTAATACTTTAAACAATAAAAAAAATATTTAAAAAAAAAGAGCTTCACAGATAAGAAAAAGCTAAAGGAGTTCATCACCGCCAAACCAGTATTATATGAAATGCTAAAGGCTATTCTTTAAGAAGAGGAAGAAGAAGAAAAAGTTAAAGATAAAAATTATGAACAACAAATACATATCGATCACAAATGAATCTAAAAATCAAGTGAATAAAAAATCTGATGAACAGAATAAACTGGTGAATATAATAGAATCAGGGGCATAGAAAGGGAGTGGACTGACAATTCTTGGGGGGAAAGGGGTACTGGGGGTGCGGGAAGAGACTGGAAAAATCGTACACCTATGGATGAGGACAGTGATGGGGAGTAAGGGCAGAGGGTGGGGTGGGAACCGGGTGGAGGGAAGCTATGGGGGGAAAAAAGAGGAACAACTGTAATAATCTGAACAATAAAAATTTATTAAATACAAAAAAATTTTCCCTTCTGTTCTGACTCCCCAATTAGAACAAAACTCCCCTAGGCTCCTCATGGATGACAGTAACTAGTACAATTTTTGCATGTACTTCATACAGCATCACTTCATTTTTTCATGCAGCTTGAGACTTCATTCATCTACCTGCCCATAGGCACACCACCCCTGGCACCGCAATACAGAAAGTGCTATGAGAGGCATGCATGCAGAGAGTCTGATGGCAGTACAGATGGCGCACATGTCATGTGGCTTGGGGAGGAATCTCCCAGGGGAACTGTTCTAAGGATGAAGGGGAGCTTGACAGGTGGTGAGGGGAAGAAGGGCATTCTAGGACAGGAAGTATCATTTGCAAAGGCCAGAGGTTAAAGACTATATTGCCTGTTCATTCATTCAAGAAACTGGAAGTCCTTCGGTGAGCCTGGAATGCTGAGTGAAGGTGGGTGGAGCAGTAGGCAGAGATGAGGCTGCCCAGGTAGGCAGAGGCCTGATCCTGAGAGGGGTTTGGACTCTATCCAGAAAGCTATGGGCACACAGTTGTTTTTGTTAACGAATTAAGCAACATGGGGAACAACGAGAACAATAAACCAGAAGACAAGAGAACTGGGTTTAAAAATGGCTTTCACTAACTTGATATGTGTCCCAATACCTCTGTGATTCCCTATTTTTAAAATGGAGTTTTTCTACATTAGTGTTTCTCAAACTTTTGTGGGACCTGGCCGATGTGGCTCAGGGGTTGAGCATTGACCTATGAACCAGAAGGTCATGGTTCAATTCCCGGTCAGAGCACATGCCCAGGTAGTGGGCTCAATCCCCAGTGTGGGGAATGAAGGAGGCAGTCAATTAATGATTCTCTCTCATTGATGTTTCTATCTCCCTCTCCCTCTCCCATCCTCTCTAAAATCCATAAAAATATATTAAAACAACAACAACACCTGGGTAACTTGTAACAAAACACTGAATCTTGGGCCCCCACTTCAACAATTTGGATTCAGCAGGCAGCGCCTGGGAATATACATTTTAAAAAGCCCATTGTGTTGTTCCCCCAAGAAGTCTCTGAGAAGCACTGGGGCAGATGATCTCCTGAGGGTCCTTCCCACTCTAATGTTCTGTGAAAAACACTAAAAAGATGTAATACTGGCCAAACCTGCCTGATCCTGCTCTAAGAAAGCAAAGGATGTCTGGGCACCAGAACATTCTTCCCAAGCCCCATGTTTACAAAGGTAGACCCAAGCTCCCAGGACACCAAGCCTTGCGACGAGACCTCCAATATCTCACTTATTAGCTCATCTCCCTCCAAAAATCCCAGTTGGAATTAGGTCCTTCTACACAATACACTGTAGTCTGTTTCCTCATTCATCCACTAAACATTTTATTAAGTACTTTGTATAGGCTGGGCCATGGGGATAGAGAATGGGCTCTACCCTCAAGAGCACGTAAACACTACAAATAGTATAAAATAATCTTTCTTTTATAAAGTATCCCTGAAAGGAAAGAATTCAGAATTTCAAGTCAAAGAGACATGGATTCTAATCCTGATGACTCTGGAAAATTACTCCATCCCTCTGGGCCTCAACTTTCTTATTGGTAAAATCAGGACATTAGTATCTATTAATTGGGTTGCTATGAAAATTAGAAACAATGGAGTATAGTGAGGGGAACAGGAAATAATTGGCACCTAGGAAATGGCAATTTTCAAATTAACATATCTCTCCTGTCCTGGAACCCATAATATCCACATTCTTCTGTTTGACTTTCAGAAACCTCTCATTCCTGGTCCCTGTTAATTTCTCAATATAGACTTTCAATTCCTCCCCTCCTGCTGGTTGAGGCTCCCAAAAGAGGACTGTGGTGATCCTACAGTGAATCCTCAGTGGGCAGCACACTGTTATTAGAAAGAGCAGAGAGGTCACAGTCAGTTAGCCTGGGAAGCAAAACTCACCAACTGTGTGACTCTGATCAAAATCTTTAACATCTATGAGACCTTGTTTCCTCACCAGCAAAATAAGTAGTATCACCGACCTAATAAGATCCAATGATAAACCCAATTAAGAAATGCACACAGGATCTGAGTAGGTATTTTTCCAAAGATATTTTTGGAAAATACAAATGGCCAAAAAAACACAAAAAGAAGCCCAACATCATTAGCCAACAGGGAAATGCAATTCAAAACCACAATATACCACTTCACATCCATTAGGATGGCTAAAGTAAAAAAGGCAATAACAGGTACTGGTAAGGATGCAGAGAAACTGGATTCCTCATACATGGCTGGTGGGAATGTAAAATGGTGCAGCCACTTTGGAAAACAGTCTGGCAGTTCCTCAAAAGGTTAACCACAGACTTACCATATGACCCAGCAATTCTACTCCCAGATGAAAACGCCCCAAATGAAAACATTATGTCCACACAAAAACTTGTACACAAACATTCATAGCAGCATTATTCATAATAGCCAAAAGTAGAAACAACCCTACTGTCCCTCGATTGATGAATGGATAAATAATGTGGCATATTCATTAATGGAATATTATTTGACTATGAAAAAAGAATAAAGTACTAATACATGCTACAACATTTTTTCTTTGCTGTTAATCCTCACCTGAGGATATTTTTTCCACTAGTGGCCTGGTGCACGAAATTCATGCACATTAAAAGGGTATTAATTAGAGGAAATAATTTAATATTGCTATTTGCCCTTTTCTATAATAGAAGTGTCAGAGATGAAAGAAAATTAGTAAAATGTATATGAAAACCTTCCTCCTGTCAGAGTCTGGGGTGCACCATGGGACCCAGAGTCAAGTCCCCACCCACCCACATGTGCCTCAAAATAGCGGGAGACCCAGACCCGGCCACCCCCCCTCCCATTGGGCTAGATCCAGACCCAGCCAGTCCCACCCTTGTCAAGCCCCACCAGGCAGGGGACTTAGCCTCAGGTCCCTTGGCCTGGCGCCAGGATGGGAGGCATGGCCTCAGGTCCCCCAGCCCAGAACGGGGTGGGGGGCATGCCTTGAAGTCCCCCGTCAAGCCCCGCCAGGTGTGGGGCGTGGCCTGAGGTCCCCTGTCAAGCCCTGCCGGGTGGGGGTGCTGCCTGAGATCCCCTGTCAAGCCCTTCCAGGTGGAGGACATGGCCTGAGGTCCCCTGTCAAGCCCCACGGGCTCAGGTCTCTGCTGATTGCTCATTAAGGCTCCTTATAAGAACTTGGCCTCAGCTGTGGGTGCAGCCATCTTTGTGACGAAGTGATGGTCAATTAGCATATTCCCTCTTTATTAGATAGGCTTGATTTTTAGAGGGAGTGGGAAAGACACAGAGAGAGAAACATCCATGTCAGAGAGACATATGGATTGGCTGCCTCCCACACATGCCTGACCAGGGCCATGGATCGAGCCTGCAACTGAGGAACATGCCCTTGACCAGAATCGAACCTGAAACTCTCCAGTCTACAGGCTGATGCTCTATCCACTTTAAGTGACTGAATTGTACAGCGTGTGAATTAAATTTCAATAAAGCTGTTACATGAAAAAATGTATATAAGGAACTCAGAAAATTACTTGGCATGTAGTAAGGATTCAATAAATGGTACTAAATTTATTATTGTGCCCTTCCCTCTTCCTGATGCCACTCTAACTCTGGTCAGAATCACCACTAACACTAACACTGTAGAATATGGCAGGCTCACTGCAGGGAGCACATTTCATACTCAGTGGAAGGTCACAGGTGAGTCCTGAAGGCTAATATCCCAAGGACTAAGAGTCTTCCTCCAACACCCATATGGCCTGAATTTACTGAACACTTATTATGTGACAGGTATTGTGCTAGGAACTTCACAACTATTTTCCTCAGAAGAACCATACATGTCATTATTTCTATTAATGGAGAAACCAGGACTTGGAGAGGTTATGCAGCTTGTCTCAGGTCACATCAGTAGTTAATGACAGAGCTGGTCTGTTCAACCCAAGGCTTGTACTCTTTTTTCTATATGGCCTCAATATTCCTTCCTTTTATTTATCTACTAGTGGCCCAGTGCATGAAATTCATGCACATAAAAAGGGAATTAATTAGAAGAAATATATTAATATTGCTATTTGCCCTTTCTCTAAGAAAATTAGTAAAATGTATATAAAATCTCCCTTCTGTCAGAGTCTGGGGCACACCGTGGGACCTAGAGTCAAGTCCCTGCCCACCCCCTGCACGCACTTCAAAAACGCAGGAGATCCAGACCCAGCCGGCCCCACCCCCATTGGGTGAGACCCAGTTATGGCCGGTCCCAACCCCATCAAGTCCCTTCAGGCAGGGGGCGCAGCCTCTGGTCCCCCAGCCTGGCGTCAGGGCGGTGGGCGCAGCCTCTGATCCCCCGGCCAGGCGCCGGGGCGGGGGGTGCGGCCTGAGGTCCCCCAGCCCAGCTCTGGGGCAGGGGGCGCGGCCTGAGGTCTCCCAGCCTGGCACCGGGGGCACGGCCTGAGGTCCCCCGTCAAGCACAGCCTGCCCCCGCAGCCTCACATCAGTGCTGAACTGGATACACGCAGGCAGTGTCACATTCCTAGCCAGGGATGCAGGCAGGCAGCTTCACCTCAGCGCTGGGCAGGGACACACACAGACAGCGTGATGTTAGTGCTGGGGGTGGAAGTCCCTGCCCACAGACTGGTCGTGACTGGGACACTGTAATGGACAAATTAGCATATTACCTCTTTATATGTATAGATGTTTTACCCAACATTTACAATTCAAGCAGCCTGACTTTCACTGATCTCCCTTTTCTGTATATATCCAAGTAATGTGTAGTCTACATCAAATT